>NW_019640791.1:465045-519054 GCF_000599845.2 Trichogramma pretiosum
AATACCTTTGAAAGTGCTTGCGTTTGTAGCCATTCTCATGTAGAACAATCCCTGAAAATTTCAGCTCATTTGCTCAAACGGTTTACATGGAAAGTTACGGCAACAAAGCAATTTTGAGATAAAACGTTCCTGCCCAAGAGTTGAAAAAAACCAAAATACATCAATATATGTCATAATGATACTCTCATGTCACTGAGGCTGCTTTAAACTTTTTGGACAATAAAAAACAGTAATTCAACTTGAAATTTCAACATATTAGACCCACAAGGACAATGTTCAATAATCCCAGACAGACACACAAAGCCAAATTATAAGTTTTACTAAAATGTTAGCATACGCTAATATGGGTTTTATGTGGAAACTGGTAACTAAGTTGATTATGTCCAAATCAACTTTTCACACTAATATACACAATCTCACATTAGAACTTGAACTCAGCCCTCTACCTATTCACTCACATTCATAAAACAACAATCATTGGATCTATAGTTGGAAATAAAATCACTCAAAATTGATCACTTATCACTAATCTTGGTTATCACATGCAACATACAATAAAATACATGATACAGTTATATACACATACATAAAGTACAGTGACATACATAAACACTGATGTATATATGTCAATTTACATATGTACTGCTGTATTTCTTGAATTTGAACTGCTAAAAATGTAACATTTTTATAACAAGCTATTGAAGCATCTTCATAGCTTTATTATAAATCACTATGTCAAGTTGCAAAGATATAACTTCACTGTACATGTACTTTTTTCACTTTCAAAGAAATGTAATTTTTAGCCATTGGAAAATCAAGATGTAGTCAGCAGACTGTTATTGACATTTGATCACGGCTCGCGTACGAAACAGAGAGAGACAGAAGATATGCCGAAACCCACGTGCTGCGAGTGGTGGCGCTACTGTACACCATGTAAACAAACAAATTTCTGCTAGATGTACTCTAACCAAAGAATAAAATGAGTATCAATAGACGGCGCTACCGACTCATGAAAGTCTCAAGATTCATGAGAGAATGGCAACGATATATTTTTAAATAATCGTAAAAGTATCGGTACTGAATAGGCTGTAAATCACGGTACAGTTAAAATTTTTAAATTCCGATCACGGCACTGGAAAGCTAAGGAAAAATCCTATTAAAAAAGTCCTATTAAAAAATAAAATAAAATTTTTTTTTTTTCGAGATTTTAGGTACCTTTCCCCCCTTAAACCTCATGGCTATAGCGGACATATTGGATTTTTTCCCCCTCCAGGGCACTCGCATTACTTCCCAATACATACGAATACGCGAATACAAACACGAAGCGTGCGAATTTTGGTATTCGATCTCATGATCTCTCCGCGCGGTAGCTACACGTGTTCGACGCGTGCGTTATTATGGTAAACAGTGAAATTCATATAATTCAACGCAGCAAAAAAAAGTAAATATTCTTAGAATTCACAGTGTTTGCGATTGAACGTTGCTGTTTCAACTTCACTCTGACATTTGAAGCTTTTACCGTTAAAAATTTAAGTCCGAGAGAGAGCCATGATAAACTTATTTTTAGAACTCTTCACTGAGACGTCTATTCTACTATATGCCTCACCTTTGTCAATGAGTTTGAAAAGAGAAAGTTGCTTAGTCATGCCGTAGCAGCTGGCGATTTCTGCACTTGTGTACAGGATTGAAAATATTGAAACATCTGGTCGATTGAAAACTAGTAAATAATCGATTCTCTCAGTTAGCTCGCTGACAAAATGACGTATTTGTTAAAAATTTGGTGAGAGGGAGATCTGTGAAATTTTATCTCACCGTATAAAAGGATTTGGGTTTAGTAAAACTTATTAGATCTCTCAAAAGATTGAATTATATAGTAGGCTTCTCGGCTCAAAACTCTTATCTTCATTCGAAAAGAGAAAGTTGCTTAGTCATGCCTTAGTAGGTGGCATTTCTGGACTTGTGTACAGGATTAGAAATATTGAAACATTTGTCCGATTAAAAACTAGTAAATAATCGTTTCTCTCAGTTAGCTCGCTGACAAAATGACGTATTTGTTAAAAATTTGGTGAGAGGGAGATCTGTGAAATTTTATCTCACCGTATGAAAGGATTTGGGTTCAGTAAAACTTATACGATCTCTCAAAAGATTGAAATATACAGAAGGCTTCTGGGCTTGAAACTCTTATTCACCTTCGAAAAGAGAAAGTTAGTTAGTCATGCTTCAGTCGCTGGCATTTCTGGACTTGTGTACAGGATTAGAAATATTGAAACATTTGGTCGATTGAAAACTAGTAAATGATCGATTCTCTCAGTTAGCTCGCTGACAAAATGACGTATTTGTTAAAAATTTGGTGAGAGGGAGATCTGTGAAATTTTATCTCACCGTATGAAAGGATTTGGGTTCAGTAAAACTTATACGATCTCTCAAAAGATTGAAATATACAGAAGGCTTCTGGGCTTGAAACTCTTATCCACATTCGAAAAGAGAAAGTTAGTTAGTCATGCTTCAGTCGCTGGCATTTCTGGACTTGTGTACAGGATTAGAAATATTGAAACATTTGGTCGATTGAAAACAAGTAAATAATCGATTCTCTCAGTTAGCTCGCGGACAAAATGACTTATTGTTTAAAAAGTCAGTGAAAGGGAGATCTGTGAAATTTTATCTCACTGTATAAAAGGATTTGGGTTCAGTAAAATTTATACGATCTCTCAAAAGAATGAAATATATAGAAGGCTTCTCGGCTGGAAACTTCCATCTACATTCGAAAAGAGAAAGTTAGTTAGTCATGCTTTAGTCGCTGGCATTTCTGGACTTGTGTACAGGATTAGAAATATTGAAACATTTGGTCGATTGAAAACTAGTAAATAATCGATTCCCTCAGTTAGCTCGCTGACAAAATGACGTATTTGTTAAAAATTTGGTCAGAGGGAGATCTGTGAAATTTTATCTCACCGTATAAAATGATTTGGGTTTATTCAAACTTATACGATCTTTCAAAAGATTGAAATATAAAGTAGGCTTTTCAGCTCGAAACTCTTATCTAAATTCGTATAGAGAAAGTTACTTAATCATGCTTCAGTCGCTGGCATTTCTGGACTTGTGTACAGGATTAGAAATATTGAAACATTTGGTCGATTGAAAACTAGTAAATAATCGATTCTCTCAGTTAGCTCGCTGACAAAATGACGTATTTGTTAAAAATTTGGTGAGAGGGAGATCTGTGAAATTTTATTTCACCGTATAAAAGGATTTGGGTTTAGTAAAACTTATAAAATCTCTCAAAAGATTGAATTATATAGAAGGCTTCTCGGCTCAAAACTCTTATCTTCATTCGAAAAGAGAAAGTTGCTTAGTCATGCCTTAGTAGGTGGCATTTCTGCACTTCTGTACAGGATTAGAAATATTCAAACATCTGGTCGATTGGATACTAGTACATAATCGATTCTCTCAGTTAGCTCGCTGAAAAAATGACGTATTTGTTAAAAATTTGGTGAGAGGGAGATCTGTGAAATTTTATCTCACCGTATAAAAGGATTTGGGTTCAGTAAAACTTATACGATCTCTCAAAAGATTGAAATATCCGGAAGGATTCTCGGCTTGAAACTCTTATCCACATTCGAAAAGAGAAAGTTAGTTAGTCATGCTTTAGTCGCTGGCATTCTGGACTTGTGTACAGGATTAGAAATATTGAAACATGTGGTCGATTGAAAACTAGTAAATAATCGATTCTCTCAGTTAGCTCGCTGACAAAATGACTTATTGTTTAAAAAGTCAGTGGCAGGGAGATCTGTGAAATTTTATCTCACTGCACTCTAAACCCAAAAGAGTAATTTTCGAACCTCAAAAGAGTAATCTGCGCAAATTACTCTTTTAAAAAGAGTAATCTAACGCAGATTACTCCTTTCACTTTCACCGTAGAACTAAAAAGAGTAATCTGCGCCAATTACTCTTTTAAAAAGAGTAATCTAACGCAGATTACTCCTTTCACTTTCACGCTAGATCTAAAAAGAGTAATCTGCGCCAATTACTCTTTTAAAAAGAGTAATCTAACGCAGATTACTCCTTTCACTTTCACGCTAGAACTAAAAAGAGTAATCTGCGCGAATCACTCTTTCAAAAAGAGTAATCTAACGCAGATTACTAAAAAAAGGTAAAAAAGCTTCATTGACTGGTGCATCGTGTATTTTTCTTCCCTTATTTGATTAAAGAAAGTCGAAAGTAAAACATTCTGCAAAACTTCTATTCGATAAAGAAAGACATTTACTATTATAATCCATCTGAATAATAGCCTTTAATATGTTAAAAACGAATTGATTAAAGCTAAATTTAAGCAAACTTTTTTGAAACCTTTCATTCACTGGCTACGTGAATCAATATACAATAAAAAATATTCTTTAATATTCAAAGACCGTAATCTGCGCGCAATATTCTTATTCGCGAAGTAATCTTTACCAAAAAGAGTAATTGCCCACTCGGCATTTTTCAAAAAAGAGTAACGTGCGTAGATTACTCTTTTTAGTTCTACGGTGAAAGTGAAAGGAGTAATCTGCGTTAGATTACTCTTTTTAAAAGAGTAATTTGCGCAGATTACTCTTTTGAGGTTCGAAAATTACTTTTTTGGGTTTAGCGTGTGTATAAAAGGATTTGGGTTCAGTAAAACTAATACGACCTTTCAGAAGAATGAAATATATAGAAGGCTTCTCGGCTGAAAACTTTTATCTACATTCGAAAAGTGAAAGTGGCTCAGTCATGCATCAGTCGCTGGCATTTCTGGACTTGTGTACAGGATTAAAAATAATAAAACATCTTGTCGATTGGAAACTAGTAAATCATCGATTCTCTCAGTTAGCTCGCTGACAAAATGACGTATTTGGTAAAAATTTGGTGAGAGGTAGATCTGTGAAATTTCATCTCACTGTATGAAAAGATTTGGGTTTAGTAAAACTTATACGATCTCATAAAAGATTGAAATATATAGAAGGCTTCTCGGCTTGAAACTCTTATCTACATTCGAAAAGAGAAAGTTAGTTAGTCATGCTCGAGTCGCTGGCATTTCTGGACTTGTGTACAGGATTGGAAATATTGAAACATTTGGTCGATTGAAAACTAGTAAATAATCGATTCTCTCAGTTAGCTCGCTGACGAAATAGCGTATTGGTTTGAAAGTCAGTGGCAGGGAGATCTGTGAAATTTTATCTCACTGTATAAAAGGATTTGGGTTCAGTAAAAATTATACGATCTCTCAAAAGAATGAAATATATAGAAGGCTTCTCGGCTGGAAACTTTTATCTACATTCGAAAAGTGAAAGTGGCTCAGTCATGCATCAGTCGCTGGCATTTCTGGACTTGTGTACAGAATTAAAAATAATAAAACATCTTGTCGATTGGAAACTAGTAAATCATCGATTCTCTCAGTTAGCTCGATGACAAAATGACGTATTTGGTAAAAATTTGGTGAGAGGTAGATCTGTGAAATTTTATCTCACTGTATAAAAAGATTTGAGTTTAGTAAAACTTATACGATCTCATAAAAGATTGAAATATATAGAAGGCTTCTCGGCTTGAAACTCTTATCTACATTCGAAAAGAGAAAGTTTTCTGGTCAGGCTTCAGTCGCTGGCATTTCTGGACTTGTGTACAGGATTAGAAATATTGAAACATTTGGTCGATTTAAAACTAGTAAATCATCGATTCTCTCAGTTAGCTCACTGACAAAATGACGTATTTGGTAAAAATTTGGTGAGAGGTAGATCTGTGAAATTTTATCTCACTGTATAAGAAGATTTGGGTTTAGTAAAACTTATACGATCTCATAAAAGATTGAAATATATAGAAGGCTTCTCGGCTTGAAACTCTTATCTACATTCGAAAAGAGAAAGTTAGTTAGTCATGCTCGAGTCGCTGGCATTTCTGGACTTGTGTACAGGATTAGAAATATTGAAACATGTGGTCGATTGAAAACTAGTAAATAATCGATTCTCTCAGTTAGCTCGCTGACAAAATGACGTATTTGTTGAAAATTTGGTGAGAGGGAGATCTGTGAAATTTTATCTCACCGTATGAAAGGATTTGGGTTCAGTAAAACTTATACGATCTCTCAAATGATTGAAATATACAGAAGGCTTCTCGGCTTGAAACTCTTATTCACCTTCGAAAAGAGAAAGTTTTTTAGTAATGCTCCAGTCGCTGGCATTTCTGGACTTGTGTACAGGATTAGAAATATTGAAACATGTGGTCGATTGAAAACTAGTAAATAATCGATTCTCTCAGTTAGCTCGCTGACAAAATGACGTATTTGTTAAAAATTTTGTGAGAGGGAGATCTGTGAAATTTTATCTCACCGTATAAAAGGATTTGGGTTTAGTACAACTGATACGATCTCTCAAAAGATTGAAATATATAGAAGGCTTCTCGGCTTGAAACTCTTATCTACATTCGAAAAGAGAAAGTTAGTTAGTCATGCTCGAGTCGCTGGCATTTCTGGACTTGTGTACAGGATTAGAAATATTGAAACATGTGGTCGATTGAAAACTAGTAAATAATCGATTCTCTCTGTTAGCTCGCTGACAAAATGACGTATTTGTTGAAAATTTGGTGAGAGGGAGATCTGTGAAATTTTATCTCACCGTATGAAAGGATTTGGGTTCAGTAAAACTTATACGATCTCTCAAAAGATTGAAATATATAGTAGGCTTTTCAGCTCGAAACTCTCATCCAAATTCAGAAAGAGAAAGTGGCTTAGTCATGCATCAGTCGCTGGCATTTTTGGACTTGTGTACAGGATTAAAAATATTAAAACATCTGGTCGATTGGTAACTAGTACATAATCGATTCTCTCAGTTAGCTCGCTGACAAAATGACGTATTTGTTAAAAATTTGGTGAGAGGGAGATCTGCGAAATTTTATCTCACTGTATAAAAGGATTTGGGTTCAGTAAAACTTATACGATCTCTCAAAAGATAGAAATATACAGAAGGCTTCTCGGCTTGAAACTCTTATTTAAATTCGGAAAGAGAAAGTGGCTTAGTCATGCATCAGTCGCTGGCATTTTTGCACTTCTGTACAGGATCAGAAATATTCAAACATCTAGTCGATTGGAAACTAGTACATAATCGATTCTCTCAGTTAGCTCGCTGACAAAATGACGTATTTGTTAAAAATTTGGTGAGAGGGAGATCTGTGAAATTTTATCTCTGCGTATAAAAAGATTTGGGTTTAGTAAAACTTACACGATCTCATAAAAGATTGAAATTTATAGAAGGCTTCTCGGCTTAAAACTCTTATCTACATTCGAAAAGAGAAAGTAAGTTAGCCATGCTTTAGTCGCTGGCATTTCTGGACTTGTGTACAGGATTAGAAATATTAAAACATTTGGTCGATTGGAAACTAGTACATAATCGATTCTCTTAGTGAGCTCGCTGACAAAATGAAGTATTTGTTAAAAATTTGGTGAGAGGGAGATCTGTGAAATTTTATCTCACCGTATAAAATGATTTGGCTTTATTCAAACTTATACGATCTCTCAAAAGATTGAAATATATAGTAGGCTTTTCAGCTCGAAACTCTTATCTAAATTCGGAAAGAGAAAGTGGCTTAGTCATGCATCAGTCGCTGGCATTTTTAGACTTGTGTACAGGATTAGAAATATTGAAACATTTGGTCGATTGAAAACTAGTAAATAATCGATTCTCTCAGTTAGCTCGCTGACAAAATGAGGTATTTGTTAAAAATTTTGTGAGAGGGAGATCTGTGAAATTTTATCTCACCGTATAAAAGGATTTGGGTTTAGTACAACTGATACGATCTCTCAAAAGATTGAAATATATAGAAGGCTTCTCGGCTTGAAACTCTTATCTACATTCGAAAAGAGAAAGTTAGTTAGTCATGCTTCAGTCGCTGTCATTTCTGGACTTCTGTACAGGATTAGAAATATTAAAACATTTGGTCGATTGAAAACTAGTAAATAATCGATTCTCTCAGTTAGCTCGCTGACAAAATGACGTATTTGTTGAAAATTTGGTGAGAGGGAGATCTGTGAAATTTTATCTCACCGTATAAAATGATTTGAGTTTATTTAAACTTATACGATCTCTCAAAAGATTGAAATATATAGTAGGCTTTTCAGCTCGAAACTCATATCTAAATTCGGAAAGAGAAAGTGGCTTAGTCATGCATCAGTCGCTGGCATTTTTGGACTTGTGTACAGGATTAAAAATATTAAAACATCTGGTCGATTGGTAACTAGTACATAATCGATTCTCTCAGTTAGCTCGCTGACAAAATGACGTATTTGTTGAAAATTTGGTGAGAGGGAGATCTGTGAAATTTCATCTTACCGTATAAAAAGATTTGGGTTTAGTAAAACTGATACGATCTCTCATAAGATTGAAATATATAGAAGGCTTCTCGGCTTGAAACTCTTATCTACATTCGAAAAGAGAAAGTTAGTTAGTCATGCTTTAGTCGCTGGCATTTCTGGACTTGTGTACAGGATTAGAAATATTGAAACATTTGGTCGATTGAAATCTAGTAAATAATCGATTCTCTCAGTTAGCTCGCTGACAAAATGACGCATTGGTTTAAAAGTTAGTGGCAGGGAGATCTGTGAAATTTTATCTCAGCGTATAAAAAGATTTGGGTTTAGTAAAACTTATACGATCTCTCAAAAGATTGAAATATATAGAAGGCTTCTCGGCTCGAAACTCTTATTTAAATTCGGAAAGAGAAAGTGGCTTAGTCATGCATCAGTCGCTGGCATTTCTGGACTTGTGTACAGAATTGAAAATATTAAAACATCTGGTCGATTGGAAACTAGTAAATCATCGATTCTCTCAGTTAGCTCGCTGACAAATTGACGTATTGGTTTAAAAGTCAGTGGCAATGAGATCTGTGAAATTTTATCTCAGCGTATAAAAAGATTTGGGTTTAGTAAAACTTATACGATCCCTCAAAAGATTGAAATATATAGAAGGCTTCTCGGCTTGAAACTCTTATCTACATTCGAAAAGAGAAAGTTTTTAAGTCATGCTTCAGTCGCTGGCATTTCTGGACTTGTGTACAGGATTAGAAATATTGAAACATTTGGTCGATTGAAAACTAGTAAATAATCGATTCTCTCAGTTAGCTCGCTGACAAAATGACTTATTGTTTAAAAAGTCAGTGAGAGGGAGATCTGTGAAATTTTATCTCACTGTATAAAAGGAAAAATAAATATAAAAATAAAATGTTTAATTAATAATAATATCTAAAGTCTAAAAATAGTTGCAATCTTTCCATTGGAGTGTTCGTTACTCTTGTATTGTATCGTGCATTTGTAATCGTTAATCCGACCTAAACGTTATCTGGGCTTAGCTTGAATATGTAACGGAAATCTAATTCATGNGGATAAATTCATCGTCGAGTACAGATCTCAACCTAGTGCGTCGAGCGACCCGCCCGGGACGATATTCGGGCGAAAACACCGCAACTTCCCGGATAAAGTCTTCATCGAGTACAGGACTCGACCTAGTGCGTCGAGCGAGACATCCGGGACGATATTCGTGAGAATACATCGCGACTTCCCGGAGAAAGTCATCGTCGAGTACAGGAGTCGACCTAGTGCGTCGAGCGAGTTGCCCGGGGTGATATTCGGGCGAAAGCACCGCGACTTCTACGAGAATCTTCGATATATGCGACATGTATACGCGACAGCACGTGCGACAGCACGTATATGTATACACAACACACAAAGGCAATGCGTATGAGGTGTTGACATTTTTTAGGTGTGAACATTTTTCATGCTTCTCACTTTCATAATGTTGTTTTTATCGAAAGTCGTGAACTTTTCGAAAATTCGAATACCTCATATCGATAGGATTTTTTCCAAGGAATCTGATGGGCTTATCAGATTCTCGATATCTCTTATCAAATTTAAATGAGAGCGAAAAGAAAGTTAGCGAAAAGTGATGGGCTGTATATGAGTAGCGGCGTGTCGTCACTTAGTTCCTGTCATACTTGCCAGGTGGAGCGCGACACGCGCTCCTCGATTTGGGTTCAGTAAAACTTATACGATCTCTCAAAAGAATGAAATATATAGAAGGCTTCTCGGCTGGAAACTTCCATCTACATTCGAAAAGAGAAAGTTAGTAAGTCATGCTTTAGTCGCTTGCATTTCTGGACTTGTGTACAGGATTAGAAATATTGAAACATTTGTCCGATTGAAAACTAGTAAATAATCGATTCTCTCAGTTAGCTCGCTGACAAAATGGCTTATTGTTTAAAAAGTCAGTGAGAGGGAGATCTGTGAAATTTTAACTCACTGTATAAAAGGATTTGGGTTCAGTAAAACTTATACGATCTCTCAAAAGATTGAAATGTACAGAAGGCTTCTCGGCTTGAAACTCTTATCCACATTCGAAAAGAGAAAGTTTTTTAGTCATGCTTCAGTCGCTAGCATTTCTGGACTTGTGTACAGGATTAGAAATATTGAAACATTTGGTCGATTGAAAACTAGTAAATAATCGATTCTCTCAGTTAGCTCGCTGACAAAATGACGTATTTGTTAAAAAATTTGTTTACAGGGAGATCTGTGAAATTTGATTTCACCGTATAAAAGGATTTGGGTTTAGTAAAACTTATAAGATCTCTCAAAAGATTAAATTATATAGTAGGCTTCTCGGCTCAAAACTCTTATCTTCATTCGAAAAGGGAAAGTTGCTTAGTCATGCCTTAGTAGGTGGCATTTCTGCACTTCTGTACAGGATTAGAAAAATTCAAACTTCTGGTCGATTGGAAACTAGTACATAATCGATTCTCTCAGTTAGCTCGCTGACAAAATGACGTATTGGTTTAAAAGTCAGTGGCAGGGAGATCTGTGAAATTTAATCTCAGCGTATAAAAAGATTTGGGTTTAGTAAAACTTATACGATCTCTCAAAAGATTGAAATATATAGAAGGCTTCTCGGCTTGAAACTCTTATTTAAATTCGGAAAGAGAAAGTGGCTTAGTCATGCATCAGTCGCTGGCATTTCCGGACTTGTGTACAGGATTGAAAATATTAAAACATCTGGTCGATTGGAAACTAGTTAATCATCGATTCTCTCAGTTAGCTCGCTGACAAAATAACCTATTTGTTAAAAATTTGGTGAGAAGGAGATCTGTGAAATTTTATCTCACCGTATAAAATGATTTGGGTTTATTCAAACTTATACGATCTTTCAAAAGATTGAAATATATAGTAGGCTTTTCAGCTCGAAACTCTTATCTCAATTCGGAAAGAGAAAGTGGCTTATCCTTGCATCAGTCGCTGGCATTTTTGCACTTCTGTACAGGATTAGAAATATTCAAACATCTGGTCGATTGGAAACTAGTACTTAATCGATTCTCTCAGTTAGCTCGCTGACAAAATGACGTATTTGTTAAAAATTTGGTGAGAGAGAGATCTGTGAAATTTTATCTCACCGTATAAAAGGATTTGGGTTTAGTAAAACTTATACGATCTTTCAAAAGATTGAATTATACAGAAGGCTTCTCGGCTTGAAACTCTTATCCACCTTCGAAAAGAGAAAGTTTTTTAGTCATGCATCAGTCGCTGGCATTTCTGGACTTGTGTACAGGATTAGAAATATTGAAACATTTGGTCGATTGAAAACTAGTAAATAATCGATTCTCTCAGTTAGCTTGCTGACAAAATGACGTATTTGTTAAAAAATTTGTTTAGAGGGAGATCTGTGAAATTTGATTTCACCGTATAAAAGGATTTGGGTTTAGTAAAACTTATAAGATCTCTCAAATGATTGAATTATATAGTAGGCTTCTCGGCTCAAAACTCTTATCTTCATTCGAAAAGGGAAAGTTGCTTAGTCATGCCTTAGTAGGTGGCATTTCTGCACTTCTGTACAGGATTAGAAAAATTCAAACTTCTGGTCGATTGGAAACTAGTACATAATCGATTCTCTCAGTTAGCTCGCTGACAAAATGACGTATTGGTTTAAAAGTCAGTGGCAGGGAGATCTGTGAAATTTTATCTCACTGTATAAAAAGATTTAGGTTGAGTAAAACTTATACGATCTCTCAAAAGATTGAAATATATAGAAGGCTTCTTGGCTTGAAACTCTCATTTACATTCGAAAAGAGAAAGTTAGTTAGTCATGCTCGAGTCGCTGGCCTTTCTGGACTTGTGTACAGGATTAGAAATATTGAAACATTTGGTCGATTGAAAACTAGTAAATAATCGATTCTCTCAGTTAGCTCGCTGACAAAATGAGGTATTTGTTAAAAATTTGGTGAGAGGGAGATCTGTGAAATTTTATCTCACCGTATAAAATGATTTGGGTTTATTCAAACTTATACGATCTTTCAAAAGATTGAAATATATAGTAGGCTTCTCGGCTTGAAACTCTTATCTACATTCGAAAAGAGAAAGTTAGTTAGTCATGCTTCAGTCGCTGTCATTTCTGGACTTTTGTACAGGATTAGAAATATTAAAACATTTGGTCGATTGGAAACTAGTACATAATCGATTCTCTCAGTTAGCTCGCTGACAAAATGAGATATTTGGAAAAAATTTGGTGAGAGGAAGATCTGTGAAATTTTATCTCACCGTATAAAATGATTTGGGTTTATTCAAACTTATACGATCTCTCAAAAGATTGAAATATATAGTAGGCTTTTCAGCTCGAAACTCTTATCTACATTCGAAAAGAGAAAGTTAGTTAGTCATGCTTCAGTCGCTGTCATTTCTGGACTTTTGTACAGGATTAGAAATATTAAAACATTTGGTCGATTGGAAACTAGTACATAATCGATTCTCTTAGTTAGCTCGCTGACAAAATGACGTATTTGTTAAAAATTTGGTGAGAGGGTGATCTGTGAAATTTTATCTCACCGTATAAAATGATTTGGGTTTATTCAAACTTATACGATCTTTTAAAAGATTGAAATATATAGTAGGCTTTTCAGCTCGAAACTCTTATCTGAATTCGGAAAGAGAAAGTGGCTTAGTCATGCATCAGTCGCTGGCATTTTTGGACTTGTGTACAGGATTAAAAATATTAAAACATCTGGTCGATTGGAAACTAGTAAATCATCGATTCTCTCAGTTAGCTCGCTGACAAAATGACGTATTGGTTTAAAAGTCAGTGGCAATGAGATCTGTGAAATTTTATCTCAGCGTACAAAAAGATTTGGGTTTAGTAAAACTTATACGATTTCTCAAAAGATTGAAATATATAGAAGGCTTCTCGGCTTGAAACTCTCATCTACATTCGAAAAGAGAAAGTTAGTTAGTCATGCTTTAGTCGCTGGCATTTCTGGACTTGTGTACAGGATTAGAAATATTAAAACATTTGGTCGATTGGAAACTAGTACATAATCGATTCTCTTAGTGAGCTCGCTGACAAAATGAAGTATTTGTTAAAAATTTGGTGAGAGGGAGATCTGTGAAATTTTATCTCACTGTATAAAAGGATTTGGGTTTAGTAAAACTTATACGATTTCTCAAAAGATTGAAATATATAGAAGGCTTCTCGGCTTGAAACTCTTATCTACATTCGAAAAGAGAAAGTGGCTTAGTCATGCATCAGTCGCTGGCATTTCTGGACTTGTTTACAGGATTAGAAATATTGAAACATTTGGTCGATTGAAAACTAGTAAATAATCGATTCTCTTAGTTAGCTCGCTGACAAAATGACGTATTTGTTGAAAATTTGGTGAGAGGGAGATCTGTGAAATTTCACCTTACCGTATAAAAAGATTTGGGTTTAGTAAAACTGATACGATCTCTCAAAAGATTGAAATATATAGAAGGCTTCTCGGCTTGAAACTCTTATTTAAATTTGGAAAGAGAAAGTGGCTTAGTCATGCATCAGTCGCTGGCATTTTTGGACTTGTGTACAGGATTAAAAATATTAAAACATCTGGTCGATTGATAAGTAGTAAATCATCGATTCTCTCAATTAGCTCGCTGACAAAATGACGTATTGGTTTAAAAGTCAGTGGCAAGGAGATCTGTGAAATTTTATCTCAGCGTATAAAAAGATTTGGGTTTAGTAAAACTTATACGATCTCATAAAAGATTGAAATATATAGAAGGCTTCTCGGCTTGAAACTCTTATCTACATTCGAAAAGAGAAAGTTAGTTAGTCATGCTTCAGTCGCTGTCATTTCTGGACTTGTGTACAGGATTAGAAATATTAAAACATTTGGTCGATTGGAAACTAGTACATAATCGATTCCCTGAGTGAGCTTGCTGACAAAATGACGTATTGGTTTAAAAGTCAGTGGCAGGGAGATCTGTGAAATTTTATCTCAGCGTATAAAAAGATTTGGGTTTAGTAAAACTTATACGATCTCATAAAAGATTGAAATATATAGAAGGCTTCTCGGCTTGAAACTCTTATCTCCATTCGAAAAGAGAAAGTTAGTTAGTCATGCTTCAGTCGCTGTCATTTCTGGACTTGTGTACAGGATTAGAAATATTAAAACATTTGGTCGATTGGAAACTAGTACATAATCGATTCTCTGAGTGAGCTCGCTGACAAAATGAAGTATTTGTTAAGTATTTTGTGAGAGGAAGATCTGTGAAATTTTATCTCACCGTATAAAATGATTTGGGTTTATTCAAACTTATACGATCTCTCAAAAGATTGAAATATATAGTAGGCTTTTCAGCTCGAAACTCTTATCTGAATTCGGAAAGAGAAAGTGGCTTAGTCATGCATCAGTCGCTGGCATTTTTGGACTTGTGTACAGGATTAAAAATATCAAAACATCTGGTCGATTGATAAGTAGTAAATCATCGATTCTCTCAATTAGCTCGCTGACAAAATGACGTATTGGTTTAAAAGTCAGTGGCAGGGAGATCTGTGAAATTTTATCTCAGCGTATGAAAAGATTTGGGTTTAGTAAAACTTACACGATCTCTCAAAAGATTGAAATATATAGTAGGCTTCTCAGCTGGAAACTCTTATCTAAATTCGGAAAGAGAAAGTTTCTTAGTCATGCCTTAGTAGGTGGCATTTCTGCACTTCTGTACAGGATGAGAAATTTTTAAAAATCTGGTCGATTGGAAACTAGTACATAATCGATTCTCTTAGTTAGCTCGCTGACAAAATGACGTATTTGTTAAAAATTTGGTGAGAGGGAGATCTGTGAAATTTTATCTCACCGCATAAAAAGATTCGGGTTCAGTTAATTTTATACGATCTCTCAAAAGATTTAAATATATATTAGGCTTGTCAGCTCGAAACTCTTATCTAAATTCGGAAAGAGAAAGATGCTCAGTCATGCCTTAGTAGTTCGCATTTCTGGACTTGTGTACAGGATTGGCAATATTTAAACATCTGCTGGATTAAAAACTCGTACAGAGTCGATGCTCTCAGTTAGCTCGCTAAATAAACAGCATATTTGTTAAAAAGTAACCGAGAAGGAGACCTTTGAAATTTTATTGCAGCGTATCAAAAGATTTGGGTTTAGTACAGCCTATGCGAATCTCTTATCAGATTCTAATAGTTGGTGGGCTTTTGAGCTGGAAAATTTCATCTGAAATCGAAAAGAGAAGTGCTTATGTATGGTTTTTATTGACAACTGTTTATTATAATTAAATTACTTATATTTAACTTTTTTCGTTAATGGTTCAGACGAAATCATCTTATCATTCATTCTCTTGGGTTTATCTTTATCTTGATTCTCTGACGTCTTAACTGCCACAATAATAAAGGCGTTAATAAAATCTCCCAAGATCGTACTCAAAAAATTCATTGTGTGTAGGGATCGATTTTCAACGCGTGATAAAATATGAGAGTAATAATGGTACACACGTCGAGTAAGAGCGTACGAACATTAGTGCGTTAAATTATTTTTATGTGAAAGTAAGATATCTTCCAAATATTAGTTTATTAAGAATTATTGTGAATAAAAATCACACGTAGTAAAAATATTAATTAATCAAATTGTTATATCGCCCGAAACTGACGAGAATATATTACCTTAAAATAAATCATTACATTAGATGGATTTTAACTCGGAGAAATGGTTTTAAACATAGGTAATTGTTAATAATTTGTTGAGAGCTTTTTTTAAAAGAAAAAGAAGCCATCTGGTCCAATAGAAGCCGTGATAACGTTATTTTTTCCAGCTCGCTTCATTTTGGATAGTTAATTTTAAGTTTCTCGAGCGGCCGGAAGTGCTCGCCTCGGCCTTCCCTCACTCTGCTACCCGTAGTCCAGTCCAATTAGTTTTGAACGTGAAAAAACTCGCAACCGGAGTTTCTCACCGGGATTCGTTAGGTTTCGATGTTAGGAATGAAGTAATAACAAATGCCACAGTTGAGTCGATTGGAATATAAACAATTGGGCCCTTTGAAATGACGAAAAATCGGTTTATTGACTACAGATTGAAAACGGTACGTTGTATGAAAAAAAGTTTCAAACAAAAGATGTAGATCTTTGCAAGACCTTTAATTTGAGATAGAGAACGTCAAAATCGGTTAATTTGTTTATCCGATAGCTCCAAAAAACCTCAAAATATGACCGTTTTTTTCAATTGTTTATAAGTTTGCAATAAATAAAGCTAGGGTAACGATAATTTTGCCGGCGATTTAATCAATTTGCCTTTTAGATGAGAGCGAAGAAGAAACGGATATTGATAGTAGCTCTGATGAAACAAATACCGGGCACGTTGCAAAAAAAGCAAAATTAAAATGAATTATACTGATATATAATCGTGTAATGATATTGATCGATTGAAATTTATTGTCATTTTTGTCATATGAATAGAAGTTTTTGTATGAATAAAAATTATTATTATCAAATAAGCTATAACAAATAATTTATCCAATACAAGAGTACGTTAATAAATATCGCTGAAAAAAAGGAAACATTAAAAGTCAATTTTACTAGATTTCCAATGACTTGAATTATTTATAAACATTACCATTGTTAATTATTTTTCAATACCTTTAAAATAAAAAAAAATTCAACTCTCTAGGTGCATCGGAAGCTGAGATATCGAAAATTTTTACAGCGCAAACAATTTTGAAACGTAAGATTTAATTTTTGTCGCGCGAGAGCTGGCCTCGAGCGAGCTTCCCCCTCCCTCGTCGCATAGACTGTGGCTAGAGCAGCATTAATTGATGCGATATTCAACATATTATAATTACAATAATAATCATATTTGAAAGTTGCAAATAATCGCATCTGAAACTTTAGTTTTCCATTGATAATATGTATAAATTTCAGTTATTAATATAAACAATTACGGTAGCAGTGATTTTTAAAAAAAAAAATCCTAACTCGCTTCCTATTGCACTTAGAGAAGTGTATGTTTTTTAAAATTTGCAGAAAAATGTCAGTTTTCCGTTTCTGAAGTTTTTATTTTTGTGTAGCACTTATTCAGCTAGCAAAACTTATTTGTTTATACTTTTTTTTTAAGGCTTTTTATTTGTTCATTTTTCGAGCAGTAAATAATAAAAATATGTTATTATTATCATAGATTACAAAAATAGAAGTAATTACCTTTAATTTAAGCCCGCCCAGATCCTTTTGCGATGTCTGTAAGTCGCTTTTTTTGTTATTGACAATTGAGGTGTTTTTAATAAACAAATTGAATAACTCGATAAATAATGCACTTAGCGCAAAAATGAAAAAAGCGTTTTGTTCGTCATGACAAGAGCTTCATATCCCTAGAGTTTCGTTACCCTAGCTTTATTTATTGCAAACTTATAAACAATTGAAAAAAACGGTCATATTTTGAGGTTTTTTGGAGCTATCGGATAAACAAATTAACCGATTTTGACGTTCTCTATCTCAAATTAAAGGTCTTGCAAAGATCTACATCTTTTGTTTGAAACTTTTTTTCATACAACGTACCGTTTTCAATCTGTAGTCAAAAAACCGATTTTTCGTCATTTCAAAGGGCCCAATTGTTTATATTCCAATCGACTCAACTGTGGCATTTGTTATTACTTCATTCCTAACATCGAAACCTAACGAATCCCGGTGAGAAACTCCGGTTGCGAATTTTTTCACTTTTAACATAGAGTCAGATCTAATTGGACTGGACTACCGTGCGAGTGCATGATGGAGTCAGAATGTTTTGTTAGTTAATAATATTATCGTTGCAAAACTCACGGTGATTGATAGTTGCATTTGCTTACTCATTAATGTTCAAAAATTTGTTCGAATGTATACCAAATTTCAGTTCTCAATGTTAATAAACAAAGCCGTGGTGATTTTTTAAAAAAATAGCCTATTTTCGCTTCTATTATAGTTAGAGAGGTCAATTTTTTTTTAAATTTGCGTAAAAATGCCAGGAACAAGATGCCGAAATTAAATTTGACTTAAGACTTCTGGTTCGGCAGATAGGTCAATTTGTTCATAAGAATTTTCGTACCCGTTTATATCTGGCATTTATTTTGCATCTCTTTATGAAAAAATTATTGTTTTTATTGTTGCAAATTGACTGGGAGGTCTCTACCTTTTATTTGCGCCCTGTCTAGTTTTCGTACGTTGAGCCAACTCAAAGTTAATTAACAATCACTAGGGGAGTGTTTTTTAATAAACAAATGCAATATCTCGATAAATAATGCAGTCACAAGGAGAGCTCTCCAAGTCCGGGTCACCGAATGCCCGGAAAAATTTTTTGTGATCTCCTAGTACATGATGATGATCCCCCATACAGTTAGTTTGATCCAATGAGCCCTATAACACTACTTTTACGCATGGTCAAGATTTGAATATTATTTAACGATAATAAATACCATATAATAGCCTAACATGGTATCAGGCTTAAAACAGTCAATTACAACTGACTGAACAGCATTGTTACTTTGTGTAACCAAGGATGCAATAAGATCCTAAAAATAGAGAAAAAGTTTGGTACAAAGCATGTAAAAAAGATTATGTAACCAATTTTAACAGCCTTGTTTGCCATCCTCAAAGCCCAATGCACTATAAGAAGCTTGGACTTAAGGAACCCCCATCGAACGAGGAATATACAACCCTTCTAATGTACTACAGGAAAGAGCGAAGGCAGCTTTAAAAATTCGAATCATGGCAACGATGGTGGAGTTAGACATTCCTTTGAGAAAAACTAAAAGAATTGTTGAAATTTTAAAAAGTTTTGGAAAAGAAAATGAATTGCTCCAAGAAATTGACTTGAGTTACACACAAGGTCAATCAATTATTGCAGGATCTATTGGTAATTATAAAACTTTTCAATATCACAGTATTTTAGATGTTTGGGATTCATAGAAAAATTGCACTGTATTTATTAGGGCGAGCTAATCAGGAAGAGATTGCGAAAAAATTGGATAAACCATTTTCGATATTAGTAGATGAATCGACCGATGTGTCTGAAAAAAATATCAAGTATTAGTGTTCGCTACCCTGATTTCGATAACGGAACCGTTAAAACGATGCTATGGAACATGGTTCCTATATTCAGAGATGGATTTAAAGACAGTAGATCTGCCCAAACTTTATTCGATAAGACCATAGAATCTTTAATCTTTAATCTTTAATCTTTAATCTTTAATCTTTCGAAAAAATGGAAATCAACTTGAAGAAGATTTGTGCTGTTTCACTCGACACATGTAACACAATGATTGGTATGCATGACTTTTTTATATGATTGAATGTATCACTATGAATAACTGAATTGATTTCACTCGCGTAACTTTTTTTATTAACAAACGAAAACTACGCGGTGAACGGCGAGAATTCCGCGGTGACGACAAAAATTACGCGGTGATCGAAACTCAATACTCATTGGTAAATGATGATTCGGCTTCTTAATGTAATTTTCATAGCCTGTGAAAAAGTAATTTTTAAAAAGGAAATGTTAAATATTGAAATAATTATTCGAGCTTAGTTATTTCCTATTTTTTTTACATCTATAAAGTACGTTTGATTTTTAAAATTAGAGAATTAAGTAACGTACTTAGCAGTCGATTCAACCAGACATCATTGCTGTGCATTGTCTGGCGCATTTAATGAGTCTTTGTGTGCAATACACTATCAATGAAATACCAGCAGATATTTTCAGTCTCGTTACGGATGCATATAACTTATTTAAAAGTGGAAACACGATTTTAAAGAAGTTCAAGATGAATGTAGAGTACCAAACCACAAAATTCTTCGTCACCACAAAATACTCGAATTTTACAACACAGAAAAGCAAGTCGTGAATAGCTACACTAACATTTCTTATTTATTTGAACAATTGATGCAAAATTACATAAATATCACCCAAAATACAATTTGCTCTTGTAGTAATGAAATTCGCCAAACTAAAAATATCTGCAAGTTTATAATGAAAATGGAAGTTGCATGGGATGATTACCGAACGTTGCAATCGGAATTATATCATTATTTTACAAATGAGACATCTACTTTGTACTGCTTGAATTGTAAAAATAAGAGCGCTATCAGATGCAATGTAATCGGTACTTATTTATGGATTCAGACAGAAGATGCCTATAATAGTGCTATGTATATGTAGTTCTCGGGGTAGGGAACGAAGGAGAAGAGATATCGTGCATGTTCAAGGGTAAAACACCTATTACTGTGCCCAAGACATAACCTTCAATTCCCTATTACTGAATATTTGATTACATGTTAAAATCCAGTAATATGGACAGGCACAGTAATAGGTGTTTTACCCTATTGAGTGTGGATTTATTGCCTATCTCTTACATACTAACTTAAAACTAAATAACAAATATGATTGAACTAATTACTTGCCCCCCCCCCCCCCCCCCCCCCCCCCCNCCCCCCCCCCCCTCGCCGCAGCTGAGGCGGCTCGGCGGGCAGATGCGCGCGTCAAGCGCGAGGTCGACTGAGGCGCCACATATAGACATTTGACAGTAACAAATGATTTTACCGAAAGGATAACCACAAATTTTGATTTTATATCAAAAAATTTAGTTGTAAGTAATATTAAATTTGTTTTAATCGGCGTTGTCGAAAACACTCCAGGACCCTATATCTGTTGGGACGAACAAAAAAATGAACGGTTAATATATGATGGTATGATACAACAATTAATAATTAAAACAACCAGCGATTTCATAAAAATTGCATCATTATTGTAATCGCTTTGGCGAAATAAATTAAAACAACGATTTGAATTATAAAATGTTTTATTTGGTGTTGCCTCGTCGCTCTCTGTAAGCACAATGAAATCTAAGGGAAAAGAAGAAAAAAAGAAAGCAAATTAACAATAAAAGGCGTTGCTAGGCAACAACCGAACGAAAAGTCAGTCGACGCTGCATTACGCGCCGCTACGATGCGAAAGTCGCCTTCGGAGCTTAACGTCAGCGCCAAACCTATAGTTTGGCGCCACGTAGCTTTGTACACCGTTTTTCGGTAGTCAAAGCTCATGGGTGCCCGATCAGCTAAGCTGATCGGCACTGCTTGTGCATGGGCAGTAGCACCCGTAGGGCAAGAAAATACGGGTCCGTAACAATTATTTTATGTAAAAGATGAATAAAATAATAATATTCTAATAAATAAATAAATTATTTTATTTAAATTGTTTTGTTTTTGTTTTATTTATTATAAATTTGATAAACATGCCTCTATTTTGATTAACAAACGAGTATTCGTTTATACTATATTTTGAATTCCTCGCGCGGCGGCCATATTGAATTGTGTCACGATCGGGCACGCTGCTGCTATTAGTCAAATTTGCGGAGTTCTAAAACTCACATTAGTTTTCGGGTGGCGCTCGTGGGCTCAAACACACGATATTCTACAATCGCGCCGCTGTGTATAAGCAGTGGTGGTCAGTCGTAATTCAGCGATCAAGTTAGTCAGTCCTTGCGAGTGAGCACCTCTTGTAAGCTCCGATTCAAAACCGCGACTCTAGGAAATAAAGTGTACCAATTCTATACAGCATATACGAGTGATATAGTAATTTGCACCTAGTTTCTCCTCGATCCCAGTATACGGTTAACTCTACCATTCCCACACAATCTACCTACAGCAACCAGAACACGCAACAGAGGCGATACACGTATGGGAGTATCGCTCACTTCTGAGGACCAAGGCCGAGAACATCATCTCCGAAGAGCCACCTCAGAGGCCTACCCAGGAAATACCCATTTTATCCCATAGCGCTGCTGTGGTCAGCACTGATCTTCGCAGACTCAGAATCATTTATTATTCAACAGCCGAATAGCAAAGTCGCGAAGTGAAGTTTAAAATGCAAGCTGTGAAAATTGATATTGTTAGAATGGTTCACGAAAAACCGTTACTTTACAATCAAATGGACAACCCCAATGTGAAAGTGCAGGTTCGCCGTGAAGCTTTCATTCGGATGGAGGAGGCTTTGATCGAGCAACACGGAGAGGTCAATGGTAAGAGCTTCCATATTTTTCCTTTTTTTTTAATAACTCTCAGTATGTCACGCTTATCATATTATTCTCTTTCGCCTTATTTCTCTTTCTCGCTCTCTCTGTAAAAAATAGTCTTCCGGGATTAAACTCTAAAAGCGATTCGAATCGAAATCGAATCTTTCTTTGTCCCTCTCTCTCTTTCTCTCTCTCTCTCTCTCTCTCTCTCCGCCTCTGTCTCACAGTGTCGCTAATTTCCCCTATTTTTATATATATGTTGCCGCACCCTACGGAACCAAGGTCACATAGTCCAAACTTCAATCATCATATTCAACGTTGACGAGACGGATCATCGTGAAAGGGCCCAACTGCGTCGGCCGGTTGCACGAGCGAAGCAGAGACATTCTTCGACGCCTCAGCTTTTTGGAAAACTTCATCGGTCGTCGAAATTGAATTGAAAAAAAAATTTTTCTCGATGCCTTAAGGCAATAATGTATTCATCCTCTCCTGTACGCAAATTTTTTATCTTAATAGTATTTTTTTAAATTAAAACAGTGCTTTTTTATTTCACATCTTTTTCTTTCTCCTTCGTTTCCTCTTGAATTACGCCATTTATATATAATTTTGACCTGTCGATGACGAGGTGCTCGCCACGATTATGGTGCTGTTTGGGCCAGCCTGCATTAAGCCCTGGAATTGGTCATGATTGACATCGGTCAAGATAAAAGCGCGATCCATTCTCGATAATTCAAAAAAATCTGACGTATTGGACTCGTACACGACACAATGACGAAGAACCACATGGACAAAGCGTGTAAACTGAATTTTCGTCATAGCATAAGCCTTATCGGAAGCGCGTCGCATCTCTCTGACGGTTCTCGAGAAACGGAGTACAGAATTCATACAACTTCAATGAACGTGCCGCGTCCCGGCCAATGCCGGCAGAGATGAAACGGATACCGCATCACGTCGAGTCAAGCGCTATGCTCCATGAATGAATTTTCACAGCGAGAGGGTAGAAAAAGGGCACTGCACTGTTTTTAATAGTCGACGGTTTCTTTATTTTTTTATAATATTTAGTCGCACAGAATTACACTGCTGGATAGCAGCTGACGCAGCAGCATGCGTCTCGTGTACCGCGTAGTCGCTCTCACAGATGAGAGAGTGGGAAGTCGAGCTGATAAGCATGAAGTGTGCTCTGATATAATTCGCATAGCGCGTAATACAATTGTACTTAGTGTACTTAATAACTAACGCGATCACATTCACATGAGTCACAGGCAACGGAGAACTCAACAACATAAAAAATACATAATAATAACCATAACGGAATAATAAATACATAAAACATAACATGACAAACGTAACGATTATTTTTTACGAACACTCCATTTCTCGAGAGTCGCCAGAGAGATGCGACGCGAAAACTCAGAATGAATCGTGCTGATTTAGTTCCAACTGATGCCAATCTCGGCTTATTGCAAGACCTAATGAAAGCTGGTCTTAGTGACACGGTCTGATGTATTAATTTCATTAACTTGTAAAGTGATTTGAGTTCACGTAGTACACTAAAAACTGCCACTTCTCATAAGATCTAATGTTAAATGGCCAAAACTTTGAATCTCATTATTTCCCAAGTTTGCATGATAACCCCACGTTGATACCAGTTATCGAGAAATTTGAAAACACTTGATTCATTGAATTTTCATCAATACCCTGCATCGTTTCTTCCGGGGAGGGGATAGTGAATGGGAGGGAGATGAAAGAATTAGTCGAGGTTCCCTTTTCAAAGTACTCAGTTTATTTATTCACCTCCCTTTCGCCTCATTAATTACAAGCTTTTCTTGGGTCTATTTAACGCCCAGACTGGACCAACTCATTCGCATGAACCGCAATTTCACTCTGTGCCACCTAGCGGCGACACGGCTCACTACAATACTTACAACAATCCTCCCTCTCTCGAAAGCGTTGTCGTCGCGGTTACACAGTGATTTACGGACTAGATTTTACTCTATTTCAACTTAAGGAGGCTGTAGCGTAATTGAAAAAATCTTTAGACCCGAGTGAAATTTTAACCACTGATAGTTCATGAAATTACAAGATTTTTGTTAAAAAAAATTGGGGGTTTCCATGCAAATTTGGGAAATAATGAAATTCAAAGTTTTGACCATTTAACATTGAAACAAATGGGAAGTGGCAGTTGTTAGTGTACTGTGAGCTCAAATCTCTTTCCAAGTTAATGGAATTAACATATATTATAGGAAATTTCATTAGCTTTCGAATGATATAATTATAAATAGGTGTTTCCAGGCAAATAAAAAAGATATTAAGAGTCCAACACTTTTTCCCTGTGTTTTGCCATGCTAACGCTGTGCGCTGCGTAACGCATATAGCCTTGCTCATTAGACCGGGTCGTTTTTGCAAAAATTTTTTGTATCGCCTGGGCTCATGGCTGAGCTAAAAGTTCAAGGTTTCAGATAAAAAAAGCCGGGCTGCAGAAGTCAAAAAAGTGACCGGATCCGGTGTCGATAGGCTTTTGAAGTTTAAAAACGTGCTTCGGAAATTTAGCAAAATCGCTCTGAAAATGGCAATCATATATTAGATTGCTAACATTGTTCAGAAGGTAAAATTTATGTCGACAATACGTTTTCTTACGTATTTTTGTATGTAGAATCGAATTCCCTAGTCAGTTTTGACCTAGGAGGACGATTTCATTGAAAAAAATGCACCTTTTCGATATCTTTATTCTACGTAAAAAACAAAAAATCGTCTTGTAAACGTTTAAAACTGAACAGAAAAAATTTAGAAAATTTTTTGACACTGCTAAAATTTAGCATTTTTTATGACGAATCCAATGGTATAAATTAGTATACACTTTGAAATTATTTTAATGCAGAAAAATACATCTTTATCCCAAAAAACGACATTACGAAAAATTGAAAAATCGAAAAGTGTATTAGTTTCTTCCAGGAAATGGCTAAGTAGAATCAACTATGAAAAAAATTGCACAAAACTATCTGATAGGTTTTTTTCTCACCTTTCCAACGCCGGTTTCAGAAGTTAAAAATTCGCAAGATTCGCTGAGATACAGCNGCACTTTTTCGATATCTTTATTCTGCGTAAAAAACAAAAAATCGTCTTGTAAACGTTTAAAACTGAACAGAAAAAATTTAGAAAATTTTTTGACTTAAAACTCAATAATTCTGAGCTAACTACATTCATCGAAAAACAAGCTTTTCTGATTGTTGAATCTTAAGCTAAAAAAACGTATCGTACAAAAATCGCTGTATCTCAGCGAATCTTGCGAATTTTTAACTTCTGGAACCGGCGTTGGAAAGGTGAGAAAAAAACCTATCAGATAGTTTTGTGCAATTTTTTCCATAGTTAATTCTACTTAGCCATTTCCTGGAAGAAACTAATACACTTTTCGATGTTTCAATTTTTCGTAATGTCGTTTTTTGGGATAAAGATGTATTTTTCTGCATTAAAATAATTTCAAAGTGTATACTAATTTATACCATTGGATTTGTCATAAAAAATCCTAAATTTTAGCAGTGTCAAAAAATTTTCTAAATTTTTTCTGTTCAGTTTTAAACGTTTACAAGACGATTTTTTGTTTTTTACGCAGAATAAAGATATCGAAAAGGTGCATTTTTTTCAATGAAATCGTCGTCCTAGGTCAAAACTGACTAGGGAATTCGATTTTACACACAAAAATACGTAAGAAAACGTCTTGTCGACATAAATTTTACCTTCTGAACAATGTTAGCAATCTAATATATGATTGCCATTTTCAGAACGATTTTGCTAAATTTCCGAAGCACGTTTTTAAACTTCAAAAGCCTATCGACACCGGTTCCGGTCACTTTTTTGACTTCTGCAGCCCGGCTTTTTTCATCTGAAACCTTGAACTTTTAGCTCAGCCATGAGCCCAGGCGACACAAAAAATTTTTGCAAAAACGACCCGGTCTATTGCTCATACAGCGTTATATAGTTGGTCTTGATTACTGTTCATCATAAAAGTGTTTTTATAAAAATGTTAAACATCAGACATAAGATCATTGTATGCAGATGCGTAAATTAACGATCAAAGAAAGATTTCTGTTCAAGTTTTTTAAACTTGACACGTTCATCTTTTAAATTCAAGATTCAGGATTATTTCGCTTGCATCAGAACTCGAGAGCATTTCGTGCGCGGGTCTGAGCATGAACTGTGATCAACTTCGAGCGCGAATATCTTTCCAGATTGAGTTGAGGTAATATCCTGCTCATCAGTTATAATGCGCACTCGACAGAACTCAAGCTCTAAGCTAAAAGCAAGAAAAAGTTTAACTAATTTTTTCCATGACAAGGATACATCTAGGCGAAAAAAGTAACTGAGAAAAAGTTCTTGAAATTGTTTAAAGAACACTCCTGAATTTTTTCAGAATTTTTCGAATAATTTTGGATTTTTTGAGTTTCATCATTTTCTGAAAATTCAAAAATTTTCTCGAAAAATTCTGAAAAAATTCAGGGTTGTTCTTTGAACAATTCTAAGAACTTTTTCTGCATAACTTTTTTTCCTAGATGCATCCTTATCCTGTAAAAAAATTGGTTAAGCTCATATACGGTCTTTTTTCTACGAAGCGCCATTTTGTTATGAAAAATGTTCAATTTCGATATTATGGATATTGGGCTTTTCAGTTTACATCCCGTGGACACCTTGAATGTGCTCGGGACCTATGTATCAAGCCTATTTCTGTTTTAAAATTGGAGTTGTAAACGATTTTTTTTTCAATTCGTGTTTTTTTTTGTTTAATTGTTTATAGCTTTTGAACAATAATTTTAAGATTAATTTTGAAGCCTTATTCGAAAAAGGCATTAAATTTTCCGTTAGAAACCTGCACTCGTTAATTTTTAGTAAAATTCGGAATGGTAAAGATATTTGCCTGAAGTTCAGTTAAAAAAAGTGTCCGTCTGGGCGCTAATGGGTTAAGTTGAAATTAAATAAAATCTAGTCCGTAAATCACTGTGTAACCGCGACGACAACGCTTTCGAGAGAGGGAGGATTGTTGTGAGTATTGTAGTGAGCCGTGTCGCCGCTAGGTGGAACAGAGTGAAAGTGCGGTTCACGCGAATGAGTTGGTCCAGTCTGGGCGTTAAATAGACCCAAGAAAAGCTTGTAATTTCGGAAGCCTCGAGAGAGGCGAAAGGGAGGTGAATAAATAAACTGAGTTCTTTGAAAAGGGAACCTCGACTAATTCTTTCATCTCCCTCCCATTCACTATCCCCTCCCCGGAAGAAACGATGCAGGGTATTGATGAAAATTCAATGAATCAAGTGTTTTCAAATTTCTCGATAACTGGTATCAACGTTCGCGACGATTTGGACAATTACGATGATAGTGGAGAACACTACAAAATCCAAAAGTCGTTGGAAATCCATTCATTTCAGATGATGCATCACTCAACCTCACAGTGAAAAAGAAAAAGTATAAAAAATATACGGAATAAAATCCATATCCTGGATAAAACCATAAAAGCGGTGTCGTTAAAGGGGCAAGTGAAAGAAGTTGCGAAAGATTGAAGTAGTCCAAAACGTACGAAAAACCCCAAAAGATAAGAAATAAACAAAAAGAGAGGATAGATGAACATCACGCACCACAGGAAGAACCATGAATTGTGGACTGTTAACAATTTTTTTAAATAAAAAACTGAATAAAACTTCGTTCACTGTAAATTTAATTGTATACTTTGTTATAAATACTTTAAGATCTTTTATTAGATTTATTATAACTGCATTGATTTCAATTCAATTAGATTATATTTCGATTGAGATAGCTGTTAACAAAATGTAAAAAGACATGTTTGGCAAAAAATTGCATGAACATTTTCTTTTGTACAATTAATTTTTTTTTGCACAAAATTAAATACACCTTTAAAAATAATTCATACTATGTATTTCATGATTTATGATATATAAAGGCGACGAGGCGACGCTCGTGCGGAGCTCGCAACGCTGCCTTGGCGTACTTCTTCTTCGCGAGCAACTGTGCGAATTCAATCGGAATGGTGTGCATTAAAATCGGCTCGCATGAGGCCAATTGACTCGCTATATAGACCGAAAGAATAATGAGCTTTTTTTCATCGAGTATGGGTACGCTGTACTTACACATTGACAGAAAAGCTTAGTTAAATCAACATTTTGTAAAAAAAAAAATTGTTAACGAGGCGCATTTTGATTTCATTCGGCTGCAGCAGCAGCGGCGGCAGTACTCGCTATGAGAAAAAAGAAAATCCCAAAGCAATTCGTTGCATCGCTCGCCCATAGATAGAAGCAGCTAGCGGAAGGAAGCGAAGAGGAACGCTCCGCTAACGATTCGGTATATACATATAACCTGCGTGTACGCGCGCGTCTCGTTACGGCTATCAGCGGCTTATTCGCGAGCGTCATTGGGAGGGAACTGTGAAAGCGCAATTATAATATGCCGCTGCCGCTTCGAGTGCGCGGCTCGCGATCATCATATTTAACTGCGTGCGCGGCGCGCTTCAAGCTTTGCACTATACAGTACAGCAGATCGAATCGCTAATAATATATCTGTGAGTTGTACAGCGCGCACGCCTGATAAATTCTCATTTGCGGCTGTTGCCTGGGTAGATTAGTATAAGAGGCTGCTGCTGCTGTTGCTGCGTGGCCTCCGCTCCGGAACACCTCCAGCACGTATACACATATGTGTATACGTAGGGCGTCAGTTGTATATATTATAAGGCGCTAGGCGGGCGCGTTATATACAGCGCTAATGCAAGCTCCGCATCGTGTGCCGCAAGCTTAAACACACATACACACACACACATACACAGGCATTAATATAATAAGGCGTTGCGCACACGTGTGGGACAGTTAAGTCGATCGCAAATGCCACACACATATATAATACACACAGGTAGGTGTGTTGCGTATACACGTAATATTGAACGAACCGCAGAGCAAACGCTTTGCGGATCACTGGGCTACTCTTGTTGTCCTACATTAATAAAAGGCGCTGTTGCTGCTGTCGTTTGTTAATGCGTTCTTCTCGGCAACGAGGTGCACGGAAGATGCCTATCACACTTGACCAGTGCTGTGTGCTATATGCTATCTGCGCGTCGCTATTTAGAGTCACACTATAGATATGTGCGTGCGAGTGCATGCGGTCCTATACACTTCTGCGAAGCCGATAAGTCGTATAGTCGCAAGC
The DNA here is from genome assembly GCF_000599845.2 of Trichogramma pretiosum. NCBI lineage: Eukaryota > Metazoa > Arthropoda > Insecta > Hymenoptera > Trichogrammatidae > Trichogramma > Trichogramma pretiosum. The sequence continues at coordinate 494,573 of NW_019640791.1, forward strand.
ACACACGGTCACCCTGCGAAAAAAACGATCGCGTTGCAGAGCCCATGCAGTGACTCCATACACACGTATATAACACACAGCGGCAGCAGTAGTCGCATTTATCGCTGACTTTGGCGCCTACTCTGCACCTACCTATATCGAGCTCGAGCCTGTGCATATGCGTGCTGCTATGTGTGCATCGGTGCGTGTACACGTGCGCACTATACATATATATAGCAGCAGTGGCACGCAGAAGGACGAAAACTCCGACGATACACAACGCAGCAGCAGCGGCAGCAGCGCAGTGCAGATATCCGCAAGCTGCACACGATGGGATAATAGCGAGGGCGAGAGATGGGGTATCGTCCTCCTCCTCCTCTTGCACGCGTGTCACGTGTTTACTCGCGCGCGAATTTGCGGCCGAAACCGAAGCCGCGCGCGCTCAAAAGGATCGTGACCCCCCATCCCCCAGAGAGAGAGAGAGAGAGGAAAGGGGTGAGGATGGTGGAGAGATAATCAGACGGCTTACATACGTTCGTACACACGTACACACATGCCAGTCAGCGGAGCGATCGGTAAATTCGTATCTGTAGCGGTAGATATAGGTACGCACGGGGCTGCGAATATTACGTCTCGTTGCCTGCATAGGAGCCACCTGCACGCAGGCGAGGCCGACGAGCTTGCGAGGGGCTTTCACGCTCTCGACTCGTTTTCGGCTCAACTCGCAAGCTCGTATATACTATCTATATAGCTCGTATATGGGCTCTCGACTCGACTCTCACGAGTGCGTCTCTATTATATACATATGAGCTGGCCCGGCCAACTCTGCCTCGTACACACATACGCACACACATGAACGAAAGGGAGCGGTACGCGTGCATGTAGCGGGGCTGGCGATACACAAGCTGCTCGTTTTCTTCCTGGACGTATATATCCGCGCATGCGACGACTGAAACCGCTTTTAAAGGGCTGAGCAGCTGCCTATGGCCATGGACAAATAATGACGCGAATCGGCCCCTCTCTCGCTCTCTCTCTCTCTCTCTCTCTTTCGTATATTTGCATATCATTATTCGCGAATAATTGATGACTATTGGCCACCACGCGGATATACCGTACTATAGGTATATAGTGGCAGCAGCAGCGTCGATGCCACCGCGCAGCAACGCGCGTTGGACAGGAAGTCTCATTAGCATATTTAGCGCTGGGTCGAGTGTAGGATCTCTCTCGATGGTTATGCGAGCAGTGCGCCAGGACGCGACCGATGCGATGGCCTCAAAGGGTAGAGAGAGGAGAGAGAATAAGAGGAAAAGAGCTAGAGAGAGACGACACAGGGCCAGACGTCGGCTATACATCAAAGGCAGAGAAGCTGCTGCATTACCGCTCTATGTATTATCTCTTATCCCCGTATACCTTGTATGTACTGCTGCTGTATATATGTATGTATAAGAGGGTAAGAAGCCGCGGGCAGATCGGTCTTCTCTACGCTAGCGCAGCTGCGAAATTATACAGTTGAAACACAGGGATGATAGTCGTGGCAGCAGGAGAAAGAGACGAACTTGATGAAACATTCAGGCGGAGGAGCAGCTCTCCGACGACGGCTATAATATCTACTGAACTATATATGTACTCGACTCTCGTGGTCGTTGTCATCTTTTTTTTCTCTCTCTGGTCTCTCCTTTTCTTCACTCAGTGTCTGTGGCAGCCGCCCAACATAGACACACTCACAGAGACAGACGAGAACGAGTCTCGAGCAGCAGCAGCAGCAGTTCTTTGAGCATTTCTCTCTCGTTGGTGGTGGTGGTGGTGGCCGACGTCGACACCACCGCAAAACTGCACTGCAGACTGCACGACGACGACGACGACGACGACGACAAGCGAATCCATGAATGCCGGTGGAATTCCGGCGCGCACTAATGCACACCGCACACAACTACAACTCCAGTGTGTCGACGCAACGCGAGACCCTCGGAATTGTGTATACCACCGCTGCCGCCGCTGCTATTACTACAACATGACGCAGCGGATGCAATTGTCACCCGTCGATCTACACGCTCGCTCGAGCTCGAGCTCGCTTGTGCTTCCTCGATAGGTGTTTTTTCCTTGACGCTTTTTCTTTTTCTTTTTTTCTTCTTTTTTGGTTTGCTTTCCGCGCGTTGCGCAATTCCGGGCGCGGTAAAGAAAACGCGCGTGGTGGCAACAAGAGGTGCGATGTCTTCTTCTAGGTTGAACTCATCAACTCGAACGTTAAGCGCGTTACAAAAATAATCTTGAAAAACACTGCATTTTATTTGAAGATACTCGATTTACATGAAACCTTTGACGAAAATTAACGATTCGGGAAAATGATTAAAAAGTAATTTTTAATCAAAAAATTAACAAAAATGGCTTGATTCTATACTTACATTTAAACATTTCGATCGAAAATTAATGTTACAATACTAATTTAGTTATTTGCGTTAATTTTTGAAAAAATTTATGATAATTTAATCACAACTAACGCCAGCCTCGGCCACTGGATGGCGAGTACCATTAACCTGTAGGTCTGCAAGCGGCAAAGTGAAAATGATTGTATAAATAAAAGCATTTGATCGATGTCTTGTAATTTTTTATTTCTATAGCTTATAAGCTAATAAGCTAATAGCTAATAGCTAATAAGCAGTATCCGCCACTAGATAGCGAGTACATTATTTTCTGTAAATCTGCAAGTAGAAGAGTTAAAATAATCGTACAAGTCAAAGCGCACTTTAAACGCCAGTTAGCAAACGTGACTTTATTTTCATGTATTGAAAAAGATCATCATACTCTATGGTTATAGATACGAATATTAAAAATATTGTTTCTCAAATAGACACGTCATATTTAATCACCTCGTATGGGTATACGTCGAGGCTGCAAAATCTGTTAATCACCTCAGTTTTCGTCGCATGAACGACTTTGATTTTCGTCACCCGAAATCATCAAAAAAATCTCTTTGACGCGTCGAATTTAATGATCGACGCGGATATTATATTGGAGGCAAGTATACGACCGCGCATATATTCGAAACACGTTGCGTTAAACTCCACACATGGTCGCTATATATAACGTAATCTTTATTAGTCATTCGAGCTGCAAGTTCGAGCCGTGATACGCATCGACAAATAGTCGGACTCGCAGCTAGAGGAGTAGAGTAGAGTAGAGTAGATGTTATATATATCGCAGGGAATAATCAGTTGACTCCGCATTTGTGATCCACGCGGCCCCAGTAACATTTTCAATTAGTGGCTGCGGAGCGTAGCCCGCGCCACGCGCGCGTGAATTAATTTAGGATCATAATGCAAACAATGAAGCCAACAAGCTTCGTACATATAGATATCGGCTCGGTATAGCCAGCCGTTCATCATCATCATCATCGTCGTCGTAATCATAATCATAAGCTTGCTGCTATACACGAATTTTCTCGACCATACGTAGCAGCAGCGTATCGTACATTATATTATTATAAAATAATTCATATGCGCATAGACGTACGCTGCTTATAACGATCATCAGCCTCGAATAGACGATTAATTATATATCCCAGTCATTATTGTGCCCCCGCCGCACAGAGCTATGTGTCGAGAAGATAAAAATCTTTCGACTGCACTGAACATACCAGCAACCTATCCTTGGACTACATCTTTTACTTTTATTCTGATTAATAAAGCCCGCCTCGATCAAGAGTATAACGAAGTCGCAGTAATAGTATCATTATATCCCTTACAGAAGCGGAGAGATAGTTGGCCGATATCCGTGTGTCCGATATCTATAAACTTACGCGCAAAATTTCAAACTTTGCGTGGCATAGATGACCCACATCCGATCGCGCAGTGCGAGTGGGATCGATTTCACGCTCAAAACTTTTTAATCAGCGAGCATTTCGAACGACGACGATCATTATCCACTGCAGATTTGCATGTAACCAGCTATCCCCAATCAGCCACGTAGCTCAATAATATACGTATATTCGCGGACAACGAAGCCAATTCCGCGTATAATACACGTAGTAGACACGAGAGAATCGGCCTTTGCGAGAGCTTTCGGTACTTGCTGATGTCGTCGTTGCTGGCGTATATATATAGTAGCTATCGCTCCTTCAACACCGAAGAGAGAAGCTCGAGAAGCCCTTTTATACTTCTATGTACTAGTCGCGACCGACGCCGCCCCCGGATTGTTCTCGTCGAAAAAGTAATTGCCACGCGCCGCGCTGCGCGATTGGTGTTACACAGTCGGAGCGCGGAGGTCAAGATGAAAAGAAAAGAAAAAAAAGAAAGCAAAAAAAGTACGCCCGAATTTTTTTCCAAATGATACTTCTATAGCTGCCGCGCTGCTCCGTGCGTTGTTATACAACGTCCAATGAAAACGAATTGCTGATGTATAAACTTCTCCAGTACACCCGTGTATGTGTGTTTATGTACGTGTGTATTACATTGATAGCTCCGGATAGAGAGGGAGTCTCGAGAGTTTCTCTCTCTCAAAATAAAGTTCTGTTTTTTTATTTTTCAACGCGAGGCCGCCGTCGGGGCAAAAAATTGCGAAACAAAGTTGTGCGCGCGAACAAGCGCGCGGGCGGGTATACGATTGGCAAGTTGAAAATTAGTAGTAGGAATTGCGGTGGTTGGCACACTGCTCGAGGGGGGGGTTGAAAAACGTGTTAAATGATTTTTCTATACCTTTTTTTTTCTTAACTTTTTTTTTTGTATCTTTCTTTCATAGTAGTAGCTGCTCGCGCGTGCGAAAGGAGCCTGCAAGCGAGGGAATTTTCCTGTCCGGCAAACTGTCCTTTTATCTCTTCTCTATTTCTCTCTTTCCTTACTCCGAGAGAGTCCGATTTTTTTCTTCAGCGATTCGCAGTACGTACGCGTCGACGACGTTGTCTCTTTCACTTTTCCTCGTAGAGAGCGCTTGGCTTGCAGCTCGTGAAAGAGAGGAAGATATAGAGAAGTAGCGACTCTTTCAAAAGGACACTAAACGAAAGCAGCGAGGGAATCTAATTCAAAAGTTACTCGATGAGGATGTGCAGCATAGAGAGAGGGAGAGAGAGGCAACTGCAGAGGGACAAGTCGCAGAGAAAGAGACGTAAGAGGAGAGAGAGAGAGTAACGAACGAGCAGCAGAAGAAGTTTGTCGTGTGCGTCCGTCCGCCGAGCAGCAGCTAGCTCGTGGCGCACGCGGATGTTCCTCCCGGCCACGCCGTCTGGCTCTCCCCTTCACTCCCCCCCGCTTCTTATATGGGTATATAGTCCGCGGGGACTCTCGGGGAGGATTTACGAGCGAGCGACCGTCGAATATGTGAGCGCAGCGGCAGCGGCCTAGACAAAGCGTCCTTTCAGCTCGTATATACTACTACTACTACATAGTACCTGCGCCCGAGCTTTTCGGCCCCGCGCCGAAGCTATATCGCTCGAACTTTCAACTTTCAACTAAATTGCCTTGTAATACATCAGATAATAAAGATAACACGGCGCGTACAACGCGGCAGCAGCACGTGACTTTCCACCTGCTCGCGTCAACCATTATAAAGGAGCGAGCGACATGACGGCCATCAATTATATCGGCGTATAGTACGTAGCTGCCATTATAAACACGAGTAGAGAGAAAGAGAGCTATATCGTCATTCTATATCGTAAATACGAAATTGTCCTTTGACCCGCGACGACGACGAAACGCGATCGACTCGGTAATGAAAATCTCTTTTCCCGCGGCCGTTTATTGCGCTGCGAGAGAGAGACGTTCGTGCCCCGATATGAATCCATACAGAAACTGTTTATGTGTATATACAGAGAGAGGAAATCTCGCGGTAAGATAGATGGAATCGTGATGGTATATATACAGGTGGGAGGAGGAGGAGGAAAAAGATTGCATTCGAAACGCGGCCCAGAAAATATTTTCAAAGCTATATGCGGCGCAGCACAAATCGCATTGATATACACAGTACGTGAAGCGCAAGCTGCGGCGGCAGCGAGGGAAGGAGAGAGAGCGAATCGATTGGAAATAGCGTTTACTCGGATAAACACTGCCACTGCGGCAGCAGCGGCCAAGAGAAACTGCTTGAGATACATGAAAGTGACTCACGCCGGGCTTTGCCCTCTCTCTCTCTCTCCCATTCGCAGCTACCAAATAAGTTTTGCGATTGGAACTGTGTCGCGTGTATGTACCGCTGGGCGGCCTTTCTTACGCCCGTGATTGATTTGTGTTTCGAATGATACTTAAGTCCGCTTTTTTCGAACTTTTTCATGACTCGGAACGATTTTATTTTTTGTTTGGTTGGCCGATTTAAAAGTGTTTTTCGACAATGAATTTACATAATGTATTGTTTGAAAATCATCTAAGAGCACTTATATTAAATGCCAATACTATAAAAATAAATACACAAGTATTACGTGTTTATCTTCCTTCTATAGAATTCTCGACGATGTGTATAAAAGCGTCGAGAAAAAAGAGTGCGTACATACATATGAAGTATATATCAACTGCATCAGTTGCGATTTCGATGGAAATATGAATTATTTTCAAGGGTTTTCAGTTTCCACTCTTTTTATTGCGAGACTGGGCCAAAAATAGCTCTTGCACTCTCTCCGGCGTACTTTCTGCTACGTGGCAGGCGCATTTTTCAAAAAGCCACACCGAGAGAGAGAGAGAGCGAACCAACCCCGAAGTATTACAAAGATTTAACGTGTTAGAAAACCCCCAACGCGCCGAGCGGCGGCCTCGGGGGCAATGGGTGTCGAAAAATTATACGAGCAGCGGCCGCATACCGGCTGTGCTGCTGCTGCTGTTACTGCCTACCGCTGTGGCTGCTACTTCCTAGTTATAGTGGCTTACTGCACTCGGCATTGGTTTTAGCTATTTGGTCAGCTGTAGAGAGAGAGAGAGAGAGAGAGAGAGAGAGCGAGAGAAAAACGAGTCGGCGAGTTTATCGTGGAACTAGCTTTTTCATTAGACGAGTCGGTGGGTGCAGCACACGTACACACACAGATATTCAGCATGAAAAAAAGGGCGCAGAAAAATTTAGCTTGCAAATAAAAAAGGAGAGAGCGAGCGAGCTTGCGGGAAGCACGCTTTGGTGGTGGTGGTAGTGGTGGTGCTGCTGCTGTACGAGCTGCTGCCTGCTGCGGCGGCACACGAGCGAGCGCGCACCCGAACGAACGAGCTGTGAGAGAGCAAGAGTGAGAGAGAAACGAAAGCAAGAAGAAAAAATTACGGATTAAAAAGTCGGAGGAAATAGCGAGAGGGAGAGAAGAGAGCTGCTGAATTCGCCATGCGGATGACCTACTTTTCGACTGCTGCAATAGTTGCTATTATAATCATGACGCACACTCGCTCGCGCGCACCTTATTTCGTCTTCTCGCGATGGGCTCGGGTGTACGTACAGTACGATGGAATGAGGGAGAAGATACCTACCTATATACATATTGCTCGCGCGCCCGTCAGCTGCGTACGTAAGGCATTAAGTTCCTCCAGAGCGAGAGGGAGCCAAGTATTTTGATGCGTTCGAATGATTCGCGAGAGTATAGCTCGCGTATAATGTGTACTTTAGTGAATTTCTTCCACGCCTATGTATATATCCGATCAGCCTCGTTGGATATACGAAAATCTGCGTCGCTCGCGTATCATCATCGACAAACAGCAGTGCACGCGCAGTCGATTCATCGCCAAAAGCTTTCGATGTGTACGGTTGATCGCGTAACAGGATGGATATACGCGGGCGAGAGGTGGCAGTTGCGCTTAATGCGCGCGAAAGCTTATGGAATCGAGCTGCAGGGGCTAACTTTCCTCGAGCTCTCCAATACTCGCAGCAGCAGCAGCAGCTCCACGCACGGATTACACCCAATTATTGCGGCCCAATTCCGTAATGGGACGCATGTAATATGGCGCGATGATCCTTTGAAACGCGGCGGACACGCGGATCGCTCCTTTATTAGAATTTGTCGTCGTAGTTCGCCCGATTATATCCATGTATACAATCTATTATATTGTATACTGCGTAAGTACAATAATTACAATTGCGTCGGTGCAGGGGGGGGGGGGGGGGGGGGGGGGGGGAGAGAGAGAGAGAGAGAGAGAAGAAATGCTCAGGTGGCCGTTACAAAGTTGCCTACGCGCGCCGAGCTCGTTATTCAAATGAGACGCTTCGAGGAGGTAAAAGTTTTCTAGCGGAGTCTGCGTCTCGCGCGACAATCGGCACAAAGAGAGAGAGAGAGAGATAGAGCAAAAGTGAAGCTCTCTTTTCTCGCGAGTGCAGATGGGCAGGAACTTGCACTCGAGAGCAAGAGAGAGAGGAAGCAGACCCACGCACACACACACACACACACAGCAGCTACGCAGCCGCAAGTCGACTCGCGTATCATAACAATCGACGATGCGCTCCAAACAATAGCTCCACCGCTGACTTCTCCCGCGGGAATATGTGTATATAAATCGCAGAGATCTCTGCGCGACAACGATATATAATACGCGCTGCAGCTCCGCGCAAACACTCACAGAGGCTCGATTATGAGCGGGCGCGCGCCGGGGCTCCCAGCCGAGTTTTAATTGGGAAAGCACGTCGATCTCTCTTATTTCATATGCGGCACAGCAACAGCTGCTGCTTGATGCTTTTCCAGCGGATGAACGACGACGACGACGACGACAGAACACTCAACGAGTAGTGCTGCAGCTCGTCTTGTTGCTGCTGCAAATGAATTGGCAGCGGTGGCTGCGGGGGGTGGCCACCTACCTTTTCTCTGTGCGGAGCGACGACGACGACGAGAGAAATCCTCGAGAGCCTATAATAAACTCCACGCGCCTTCCATCGTGTATTTAAGTATTTATATATAAAATGAACTCGCGGAGTATAAGTATAGCAGCAGCAGCGTTGGCTGCCTCATGAGTGGCTCGTTCAAGCTCTCTTGAGGCTTTTTCTCCTCTCTCTCTCTCTCTCTCTCTCGACGATGACAACAACAACAACAACAACAACCTGCCGCCACACGCTGTACACTTTTTCGTATGATTCAGGGATCGATCGATATACTCGATGAAACGGTGCGCCGTGAGCACAATACAATTAATACGATACGCGCTGTATGTACACGATTGAAGAGTGATAATTATTTATGAGTGCTAGTTCCGTGTACCATTTCGCCTCGATGGAAAAAGGGTCGTGGTCGTCGCACTGCAGTATATTAATTACAGCAACGAACAATTTTTTTTATAATATTTTTCAAATGAAACTGAACTAATACAAAAAACCGCGTTTTTGCCTGAAAGTAGGCTACGAAAATTCTTAAATTTCTAAAACCTTCGAAGCGCCCAAGTTCAGGGACACCATCAACGCTTGAATTTAAGTGTGCTTCATTCAGGGCTTTTATACACTTTAAATTCAAAATTTTTTTTATTCAATTTTTGAATATGATTTTCTCCACTTTTCATTTCATTTTTCGAAATTCCAAAATTTTGATTTTGCACTGAGACACTGCTGTTTCCGTGAGCTTTTTTCGTATACTTTACGTGTTAAAATTTTTCTTCCTTTGCGTTTTCTGGAAAGTCGTGTTTTTGGTCACCTCACATAACTTTCAGAGGGTACCGATTGACATTTCTGCACCAGGGTCGCGTACACGTCTCCAGAAGATCAATGCTCACGGCCACTACTACGGCTGAGACGACTGAACACTTAGATTGCTATGCATGGACAGTTAAACACACATTTTTTTTCATTTTTCGTTTTTGCCGAAATTTAAGTCATAAAAGTAAGTTTTGAGAATGATCTATGAGCTCAATCGTTTCACCCGTAGTAGTGGCCGTGAGCATTGATGTTCTGAAGAAGTGTACGCGACCCTAGCACGTAAACTCAATCGGTACCCTCTGAAAGTTATGTAAGGTGGGCAAAAACACTACTCACCAGAAAACGCAAAAGAAAAAAAATTTTAGCACGTAAAGTAAAAATTTTAGAATTTCGAAAAATGCGATAGAAAGGGGAGAAAAAATCCTATTAAAAAATTTAATAAAAAAAATTTTGTATTTAAGGTGTATATAAGCCCTTAAGCAGTCACGGTCGTATAATAGACCCGCGAGAATTTCATACCTTCACGACCGCTATTCGAAAACCGCTTCTGATTCATCGGAAAATCAATTTTTTTAAAGTCATCTTACTTAGTTAATTAGTAATTAAAAATAATAATGTTGATGAAAACACAAATCATCTGGTCGAAATTTTAACCCTGGGCTATTTACAAGTAAGCTTTATTCAAGCGACAGACAATAAAAAAAGTTTTAAAAAAGGGAAAAAGACAATTTATGGGAATCATTTGCTAGTGCTAATAATTTCGTGTCTTCCAATACGCAAAATTTCGTCTTGTAACTACTCAGCTCATATAATTGAAAAAAGTTTGAAAAAATAAATCATTTGCACCATTTAAAATTGATAATTCCGTCTCCTATGGTATCTTACGCAACTGCGCAAGTCATGAGCTTTTTTTTGCCTTTGTTTGAGCATTTTTTTTTGACAGAGTCCGTTGATAACTGTTCGTTGATATTGAATTAGGGTCTGGCTATTCAGGGGAATTTGGTGGACGAAAATATTTTCGTACACGAAAATTTGGATTTTCCAGGATAAGTTCATCGACGAAATTTTCCGGAAAATTTTCGTACACGAAAATTTGGACAACAAAATTTTTCGAGTCAATCATTCTATCTGTCAACAATTTCGTAAACGAAAAAAATTTCGTACACGAAAAAAGGTCGATAACTTGGAATTTTTCAAAATATTTCATTTACGAAATTTTTTCGTTTACGAAATTTTTCAATTGGGTAAGCTGCCCAGTTAATGACCGAATTGTTGTTTTTTAGCGTTAGAAAAACTAAAAATAAAGAATGATTGCGTTTAGAAAAAAACTAAATGGATCATCGCGTAGCTAATTAAATATTAACCTAATTAAGGTGATGCCGAAGCCCTGATTTTGACCGACCGAGCATTAAGCTGATGCCTTGGCCACAATTTTTACCGACCGAGCACAGAAAATGTATATTTTCGTAACTTTTTTTCCAGGCTGATTTTCGAAAAACGGCTCTGTGGAGCCCTCCATTTTGTTGCTGTGAACAACTGTACCAAATTTCAGCCGCTTTCATCGGGTAGTTTTCCCGGAAAACAGGATCGAAATTTTTTATTATTGTTTACAGGATAATAGTTATTTATGTAACAAGTACCCAAAAGGCGTTTTTGCGCACAGAACTGAACTATTTTGCCATAAGAACTGAAACCGATGAGTACAACATCGATTAAAGAAATGAAAATTAAATTGATGAAATTAAATTCAAAGTAAAATTAATGAAATAATAAATAGTTCTAAAGTTTACAAGCATTACGGCTTAGTTCATGGCTGAATAATAAAATACAGTAAAACTTCGATAATTCAAAATCCTAAGTACAGGCTGTAATTTCGAATTATCGAGAATTATGAACTAATAAAGTTCGAATTAACGAAGGAAAAGAGAGGCCAAATTAAATTAATTTCGAATTATAGAAAAACGCAAGTATTTTTATTTACTGAACATGTAAATACAATTCTAATTAAAATAAGAAGTCATTTTGATGATGCCTTGGTCCATTGGCGTATGACAGACGTCAAATTTGGTGGAAAAAACAAAAATTTTAACAATCAAATTATAACGATTTCATATGAAAAATTCGAGTAATTCGATTTAAAAAATTCAAGTAAATCAATTTACAATAAAAAAAGAAAAAAGGAACACTGCAAGATGTGTAACTAAAGTCAAATTCAAAGGTAAGAAATTAAAAAAATAAATAAATAAAATAAACTAAATAAAACGAAAAAGTATTTGACGTTGAACTTCTGGTGATTTTTGTATAATATGCTCGGACACCAGAAGTGCAACGTCAAATACTTTTTCGTTTTATTTGGTTTATTTTATTTATTTATTTTTTTAATTTTTCACCTTTGAATTTGACTTTAGTTACAAATCTTGCAGTGTTTCTTTTTTTTTTATTATTAATTGATTTACTTGAATTATTAAATCGAATTACTCGAAATTTTTTTTCATTTAATTATAACTCAAATTTTAGATAGAATTACTTGAATTGTTTAATATTAAATTTTATTTTTAATGTTCATAAAAATGTTACACATCTTACAGCTGTTCTTATTCAACTGACTTTGTTTTGTATGTAATTTTAATCGATTTTAATAAAACTGATTTTTCGATTTATTCTGTAGTCAATACAATTTGCACTAAAAAACATTGCGAATTTGATTAAGAATATTGGTAAAAAATTTGTTCACACATAGTAAATAGGGTATTTGCATTAAAAAAAGTAATGATATTTTTGAAATCAACATATATGAATTATCAACGGATTTTTTTTTTTTAATTTTTCATTGCGTTTTTGCTCAAAAATTTATCGTTTCAAAAAATACAACTTTTCAAAAGGCCGAAAACGCGCCGAAAGCGCTCGAAGCTGTGCGAGCGGACCGTGACGTCATACTTATCAGTAGACGCATATATATTATTATGTACTAGCCCGACTTTCAGCGCGCATCGCGCGCTCTCTTCTTTCTTATTCCGTTTTGTTATTTCCCAATATTTAAAATAGAAAAATTAAATAAAGGTTATGTTATAAACTGTAAAAATACGCAATAGTTCGGCTTTTCACCTCAGCGTCTCCTCGAGAAAACCAATCAAAATTAGTCTTCAGCCGTCCATAGGTTAATATTCCACTTTCTTAACTTACTATAATACTCGTATTTGCGCGCTCCAAAACAAAAGCAAGCTACTGAACAACCAATTACAGCGCGTATAAAATGCTAACACCAAAATCCTCACCATTTTTATAGGATAGGATGTATAAAAATTACATGCAGCATCCGACTTACGTTATAAGTATGACGTCAAAGTTACGCGGATCAATCAAAATCATTTGAGAAGTTCAAAATAATTTTCAAATTTTTTTTATTTTTAATCTCTTATTAAAAATTACCTGACTGTTCACAATTGTTTATTTTTTCACTCTTACATTCCTTAATACGTACATTTTACTATAACATAATTATTTCAATGATTTTTTTTCATGCAGATACCCTATTTAAGGGGTTAATCATACATTTTCTAAAAAAATTTTCATTTCAGCACTTAAGTGTTAAAAAGGCTAAATTTGACGCTCTCAGCTACTTATGTGAGTTATAAGTAGATTTACTGTTTCGATAATAAGTTTGATTAAAAAATAACTATTGAATTTATTTTTTTTCATTAAACTTATAGGAATAGACATTCATTCACTGGTAACCGTTCATGTACTGGGTGGTTGACTCTATTATGTTTTCTATTGATGTGCACTTAAATTGTTTGGATTCAATTAAATGTTTACATGTACATGAAGACGTTACACATCTTACAGCTGTCTTTATACAGTTGATTTTTTTAGAATTGTTCATTTACAATTGCTAATTCAATTTGTTTAATGATTTTAATTGATGATTGACAATTGATTTTAATGAAACTGATTTTTCGATTAATGCTGTATGTTATGACTATTTAGCCAAACATTTATGATTGATTAAATCGCTATTATTTCTTGCATTCATCTTCGCTTGTCAGGCGAGCATGAGTACAAGAGAGCTGGGTGAAGGAGGAAATAAATGTGTGCATCGTGTTTAGATTACACAAGACATTTTCTTTATTTAACTACTCTTACAATTAGTCGAGGAGGCTGCTGCTGCTACTGGGTTGGCTGCTGACGGTGATGCTGGCTGGCTGACTGCTTGGTTGGCTGCTGCGGTGTTGCTGCGTGCTGGCTGGCTGCTTAACGGTTGTTGCGTGCTGGCTGGCTACCTTACAATGCACTTCAATTTTGCACTGACTCTAACTGCTCGATTGATGGTTTTACTGGTCTCCGGCGTAGCTCCGTTGGAGGCCTCGGACTGAAACGTTGAAGCAACGTTGCATAAACGTTTAAATGTCCGCTTCCTAAAATCTTCTAAACGATGTATCAACGTTACAACAACGTTGAGTAAACCTTAATTAAAAGTGTTAATCAATCAACTACGCGTTCAGAAAATTGCAAAATTAAGGACTTTTTTATTATAGGGGAGACCGGGGTGTGTTGGCGCTACTTTTAAACAACGGTTATTTTTTAATCGATATTAAGATTTTATCGATGAATTTTTTTCACAGATAAATAGAGCTTGTACAGACCTAACTGTATGTATGTACTTTTATCCCAATCAAAAAATATTTCTTCCCTGTTTAGGCTTTTTTATGTAGTGAAGACACAAGTGTCAATTTGCCCCTGCGGGGGGTAAGTTGGCAAAGCTTTGGGGCAAGTTAGCACAATAAAAATGGCGTTTTATTTGGAGTTCATTTTACTCTGAATTATTTTTTATTTAACATTTAATGAATTTTAACGTCATGACCAATAAATTCGAAGCAACTACATTTGATATTGCTAATTTTCGATGTTTTACTCTAACTGCGATAACTCATGCAGGCATAAACAAATCGATCTGAAAATTTTACATAGCATTGTTTGGGTGCTGATGGAGTGCTGTATACTTTTTTAGCAACATCCGTGTATCCTAATATATAATAGAGGCACGCGAATTACGAAAACCTGTGTTCATATATATCTATACTAGTGTACGTGTAGTATCAGACATTAAACGCTAACTCCCTACTCCCTATTTTTGTGTGCTACTGCCGATTATCCCAATAATAATTTAGACGACTCCACAAAAAACTCATTGAAATATAGTTTTATTGCGATACTCATTGAAGCTACTATTATTAATATCATAAGGCTGAAACAAATATTACACTGATGTCATATGTAATTTTGTTATATAAAATTCAGTCCCTCAGCATTTACAAATGTAGAAGCTCGAAACTGCACATATTTTAGCTTTTTCATATCGTATACTTTTTATCGCATGAAGTATGTCTTCTTTTGTCGCACTAGCTCTGTTTGTTTTTCTAATATAATTGCGAACGATTTTGAAAAAAAAATTTTTTCGACAAAAAATATGTGCCAATGTCCCCCAGAATTTTAGTGTCAATATGCCCCGATCACTCCGACATTATAAAAAAACACTTAATAACAAAGGGCATTATTCGAACACTAATTTAACACTTCGGTACATTACTCAAGAGGTATTTTAATATAATAGAAACAAAATTATCACGATTACTTTATTCGATGGAAAAATAATCGAAGTTTTCGTAGAATTTAATATTTTCCTCGGTCTGTGGAAATATTTCGATCGCCCCTGCTTCGGTGCTCAACACTGATTCGAAACTGATTTTCTGTACAAACATCCATCATCATAGATTGTTTAAATTAATGGTAGCGCCATCTCCTTTCAAGTAGCTGATAAGGAGAAATATGCGGTGTGCCAACTTACCTCGTATGCCAACACACCCCGGTCTCCCCTAAACGTGCCGATTCCTTCTTAAACTGTGAACTGCTCGGTGTACCCTGACCAGCGCTTTCATTAAGTACATGTATGTGTACGTATAACTTCCCTTAAATTACTTTTTGTGTAAATCTGAATCAATCATCATATTAATTGGTTTTGAGAGGAAAATCTGATACCATAAATACACTCTATTACCTAAAAAATGTCTCGTATTTTTTAGTTAAATCAAAAAAATCCATTTGCCGAATTTTTAATCTAGATTATTTGGAAGTAACGAATGATGGTTATAATTTCCCGCGTAAAAATGGAAAAAATTGCCCATATACTGGCCATATATTGGCCATATACATTTGCGATATATTACCGAATCAATCGCCAATATATCGCAAATATATTGCATCTATAGATGCAAATGGACATCGGCCAATATATTGCTCATACATAGCCAATATATTGCAATATTCAAATTTAAAAAAACGGAATTTCAACATATTTTTTCTTTCCATTACAACGAATTATAATTCATCAATAAATTAATTAAAGATCAAATAAATTGAGATTTTTCGTACTCAGAAATGTTTTTATTTTTTATTCTTTTTCTATATCATTCGCGGGCTCACATATATATGTTTTTTCATTAAACGTCATTTTTATACAAATATTTTTTATATCTAGTACATTTATAAGTTCAATTTTATCGACATTCTCACATTCAAAAATATAATTCAACACGCCATCAGGTATATTAACAAAAAATGGATGTGAAGACTTTAAAATTTTAACTTTTGCATAACATGCTCCGGGACAGTTGCAATTATTCTTACAATGACAATTGAGTATTTGATAATATTCTACAACGCTCCCAACGCAGGTTTCGTAATTTTTTATGAACGATATGTAATGTGATATTGTTAGTTGATTTTTTTGATACGCTTCAGAAGTGTACAATCTATTATTTTTATATATTTTTTAAAATTTTTTTACACGATTACCTGATAAATTATACATTGATAAAAAAAGTTTAGTCTCATTCATGGACAAAATTGATATAGCGCCTACTGCAGATACACCGTTTTCAAGTTTGGTACATTTATAGTTTTTTTTAGCCGAAATTAATGTATTACAAAATCTGTATAGTTTCGAATCTTTTGTGAACCATTCATGTTTTAGAGTATGCACTTTAATATAAAAATCTAAATTAGATGTAAGTTGCAACTCTGGTTTATTACTGCTGTTGATGAGTTCAACTAGTTTCCCGTTGAAATTTTCTAATTGAAAACAAGAGGTCGTCCATAAAGGACCGAATCGAGAAACTACGAGTGGCAAATGTCTTAAATTATGTAAATTACAACTCATGAATTTAAGCTCGTATAAATCATCGAATCTTCTTGAGAATTCATCCAACAAAATCCCTGCTAATTGTACGTTGTGAACTGTAACTTTATTTTGAGATAATAAATACACTCCTAATACTAAAAGTAGATAATGGTCAAGGTAGTTACCTGGTAATATATTCGATAATATTGGAATCGAGAAATAAAAACAAAATGCCTTGAATTCCGAACCTTTCCAGTGAATTAAGTGGGTTTTTATTGGTCGAGGACGCCTTGCTATAAACGATGGGGGCTTGATCGAAGAAATTTTTTCATCAACAGCGTCTAGTGAATCAGATATACTAAATTTTTTACCGGAATGTTTTTGATCAAACCATAATTCTATTAACTTTTTTATAACGCCCTCGTGCACACAGTGCATTTCGTCAACCGCTGTCGAGCTTATAAACTTATAAACAATTTTCGATAAAATCGTCTCTCCTTTCACTCCGCATACCGGAACACCGACCTCAGCAGCTTGAACAGCATTTCTCAACACCTCATTTTCGGTTCGTAATGAAAAATTATCAATAAAAGGATAAACGCGTGTACTCTCTACTGTAATTCCTTTTTGTGTACAAGTCTGACATCCAAATTTTCCATTGTACTGATTCATTGATAAAAATAAAGCCTTAGCTGGAAGATCAGCGGTGCCACAAATGATAGCTCCGTGAACCTTAAGAGTTTTCGATATATCTTTTATATAAAAATCCAATCCTACTTTTAATTGAGAAAGTGAATCATGTAAATGTTCGAGGAAAAGATTGGGAAGTGGTTTTTTATCGCCAAACCAAAGTGCAACTAAAAGAACATTTTCTAGTTTATAGCGTTCTTCCACAGGTAATTCCAAAATAATTAAACAAAAGCCCCAAATATTATATTTGGACGATTTAAAAATTCTCACTCCATCTGTGTACCACATGAAAGTTAAAGAGAATTCATTACGAAAATATTTACTGACGAATTCTTTGTAAATATTTCCGTCGTATATATCAGAAAAACAATTCAAATCTCGGTTCAACCTAGCATTAATTCCAATCAATTTATTGTAAAGATTAGGGCGATTGAATAACGATTTTAATTGTCTCAACAAGGAGATCTCAAGAAAATAATTCAAATCTTCATTACAATCGCACGCACCGATATGTTCTGTTGAATGTTCATCACCCGACACTTGTTCATCACTACCTGAAGTACGATTTGAAGTCGAAACTAACACATTACAATTCGAACAGTACATATGTTTTTTTAAAATTGGTTTATCGATGTCACGAAAGGATTTTTTAAATTTATATAAGCTTGACGGATACTTATTAGGTTTTGGCAGAGTTAATTGAAACAATTTCAACGTAGCAGCAATTTGCATATCAGTTTGACGTGTGCTTGTTTTCAATGTACCTATGCTTAATATAAACTCGCGAACAGTAACACCAGCTCCGTCGTAAAGATCATCTTGCAAAGAAGAAGGAGGATCTGGGCTCGTGAAATTGTCATCAACATCTTCGTTGTCAAAATAATCGTCGTCGTCAAAATAATCGTCATCGCTCGCATAGAAAAATTCCTCTTCTTGATTGTTCTCTCCTATGTAATGGTAGATTTGAAATTTTTAGAATTCTTCATAAAAATAAAAATATAAAACATTTTTAAGTGAGTTTTCACACAAAATGATCGTTGCAATTATTTTTTGCGTATATTCACTTATGCAGATCAAATAAATACTAACTAAGTTATTTAGAATTAGGATTTCTAGAATTCAACATAAAAATATTTTTCAAAATCGTAAAGCGTGAAAAACTAGTTCGACAATATGATTTTAACATAAAAATAGCAAAGATACTACGCCAATTGAGAACGATAACAAATAATTTGCAAATCAACCGATAAAATAATATGCGTGCAATTGTGTCTAAGTAAGCGCCACAACTCTCTGATCTCATAGTGTACTCGCGCGCATACCGTGCAACTATAGGTATACTTGATATACTATGGTAGCTGCATTTGTACTAAATGCCAAGAAGTGTATCTCGGGCCGTTTATCATAAGTTCTAAATTAATGCTAGCAAATGAAAATACCCGAACTGTAATACGGAAGAAAATTGTCTCTCTCGTCATGCAGGTTTGATTTTGACGTCAGTGGATTAATAGGCGAAGAGTATTCATCGATTGTGGATGCATGGACTTCCTTTTCGCCGATCTCAAAATCTTGTGCTTCAAAACCTCTTTCTCCCTCCAAGCCGGTTTCTCCTTCGAGACCTTTTTCTCCATCAAGTTCCGTAAATTTTTGTCCAAAAATCCCTTTTGCGCGTTTTTTCAATTTCATGCAATAATCTTCGAAATGGAGAGGTCGCCTGCGCATTTTTCTTACTTTTAAGTAACCTTAATTAATTGCGGAGAGATTAATTAACGCTAGGATTATTTACTATCGATCGTTTCAAGCCCAACTTCATACGTGACTACATTCAGCACTGATCGGTATTGGTTATGCGATACTTTTAGTAACGTGTAAAATTTTTTCTTTCGCATCGATCAAAATGTTTGCATTAGTTTTTTGGACGGCTAATAAAACAACTAGCATTATAGAAGTAAAAAACTTGCATCCAGATGTAGAAGAGGAAAATTTAACGATTGCCGAATATAAAGATGGAAAAAAATACAAGGCAAAAGTCGTGCTGAAAAGTTGTAAGTAAAAATCAAAAAATATGCAATTATTTATAATAATATTCGTTTTTAAAATCATAATTTCTTGTTATTTTATTGCATCTGAAATTTTTATTTACTTTACTAATTAATTTACTTTTTTTAAAGACGATAAAGAATATTTGAGTAAGGTCACGGTTGACACGGAAGGAAAGATAATGGCGAAGAAAACGCAAGCTCGTGCTAAAAAAAATTCGTTCGAGCTTTTGAAAAAAAAATATAATGAAAAAAAGAAAGAGGAAGTTGCAAGATCCTTGAACGAAAAGGTTGGAAAAATACCCAGCATCTTTGATCAACCTTCAACCAGCAAAAAGACTTTCAACGATTTAGAATTGTCGCCTGAAGGAAAATCAACTGCCTGTAAGAGAACGAGAAATGAAAGTGCATTGAATGATAAGGTAAGAGAACACGACGCGCGAGAAAATTGTTTAAATTCCTGATTGAGTAATTTTTCTATAATTTACAGAGTGATACCGAAAAAGCACGCTATCTCAAACACAAAAACAGTTTACAAAAAAGCAAAAGAGAGCACTCGGACAGCAGTGACAGTGAAGAAGGCAGAAAGGTTCCAAAAAAATCACTCAAACTAGCCATTACAAGCAGCGAAAGCGAATTCCAGGACGACAATTTGAGCGAAATTCAGAGTGACAGCGACAAAGAGGAAGATGAGAATCTGGTATAAAAAAAGGCATCTTTTTTATTCAAAATTACGATTAATTTTTTTATTTATAGAAATCTGTGCCTTATAAGAGAGAACGTGAGCGAGAACGCGAGGAGAGTCAACGCGAGCGAGAACGCAAGGAGAGAGAACGCGAGCGAGAACGTGAACGAGAACGAGAACGCAAGGAAAGAGAACGCGAGGAAAGAGAACGCGAGGAAAGAGAACGCGAGGAGAGAGAACGCGAGGAGAGAGAACGCGAACGAGAACGCGAACGAGAACGCGAGGAGAGCGAACAAGAATTTCGGAGTGACGACGATGATGATTTTTTGGGTGGTGACTATCACGAGAATAATGAGAGACAGGTATAGGAAATAAAATTCAAGTTTTTAATTGATTAATAAACATTACAAATTATTTTTGTAGATTGCTGCTGCCCGTGACAGAGAACGAGAGATAGAGGAGAGAGAACGCGAGCGAGAACGCGAGCAGAGAGAACGTGAACGATTACGCGAGGAGAGAGATCGCGAGGAAAGAGAACGCGAGGAAAGAGAACGTGAGGAGAGAGAACGCGAGCGAGAACGCGAACGAGAACGCGAGGAGAGCGAACAAGAATTTCGGAGTGACGACGATGATGAATTTTTGGGTGATGACTATCACGAGAATAATGAGAGACAGGTACAGGAAATAAAATTCAAGTTTTTAATTGATTAATAAACATTACAAATTATTTTTGTAGTATGCTGCTGCCCATGACAGAGAACGAGAGAGAAATAATCAAGCTTATAGACGTAGTGAGAGAGAACAAGAGAGAATTAATCCGATTCAAAGAGTACGCGAGAGAAGGAATCATGTCGGGAGAGAATTGCCCCGTCCGAGGAACAGAAATGAAGGGCCAGTCGATATAGCAGCTGCTTTAAATCCGGTAACACTAAATATTATTTATAATGGTCGATTGATCTATATGTATTCATCGACGCTCGCCACGAAGAGTAGAAAGTTTTCATTCAAATTAATAAATAAAAGTACTATTTTTCGTGGGGAACGCCGATATATATTATTCAATTTCCAACTTTATTTATATTCATAAGAATGTCAAATAAATGATTTAATTTTTTTCAGAGACCTGTAGCCGTAGATCCGTTGGATGAATGTCGCCGAGCTGGCAATGGAAAAGTTTAACTATGCAGGTGCTATAATGTGTGGATCAACCAATCAGATGTGACTTACATAAATCGTTGGATTGATTCACCAAGACATATGACTCGACACCTACTCAAAATTCTGGTCGGAGAGCACAATTTAATTGGCATGTGTGCAAGAGGAAGATCCAATAGGAATGATGGAGTTCCTGAGGATATAATGGCAGCTGTCGAATGTAAGTAATAGCTACTTTTCTAAAAAGTGAATGGAATTGAAATTGATTTGACTCGTCTTTCTAGATTACGTCAACAGGAGATGCAGTTATACTTTAAAAGTAGTGGAGTTTACGAACGTCATTAATATGATGATTGCGTCGCTCCGTAACCCTAGAAGATAGATATGTTTTAACTACTATATTATACTTCATTTAACTACTTATAGTTAATTAGACGTTAGACTCATTTTTTTGAATAAAATATAAAAATATTTCTGAGTACGAAAAATGTCAATTTATTTGATTTTTAATTAATTTATTGATGAATTATAATTCGTTGTAATAGAAAAAAAAATATGTTGACATTCCGTTTTTTTAAATTTGAATATTGCAATATATTGGCTATGTATGAGCAATATATTGGCCGATGTCCATTTGCATCTATAGATGCAATATATTTGCGATATATTGGCGATTGATTCGGTAATATATCGCAAATGTATATGGCCAATATATGGCCAGTATATGGGCAATGTTTTCCATTTTTACGCGGGTTAAAAGGGCGTATTGATCATTTAATAATTGAAACGACAAACATTTTAAATACATAGAATAACAACACTTAAAATATTCGATATATGGTATCAGCTTCTCCTCTAAAAACCCATCTACTCAATTAAATAATCAATTGATTCGAATTTACACAAAAAGTAATTAAAGGGAAGTTATACGTACACAAACATGTACTCAATGAAAGCGCTGGTCAGTGTACACCGAGCAGTTCACAGTTTAAGAAATAATCGGCACGTTTATAATTAAAAAGAGCTTAATCTTGCAATTTTCTGAACGAGTAGTTAATTGATTAACAATTTTAATTAAGGTTTGCGCAACGTTGTTATAACGTTGAAACATCGTTTAGAAGATTTTAGGAAGCGGACATTTAAACATTTATGCAACGTTGCTTCACCGTTTATTCAACCCTTCTCTCAAACGTTTAAAGGTTGCAAATTAAACGTTTCAAAAACATTTAGACAATGTTGAATGTTAATAGGAAACCATAATTTTTTAACTCAGCGAAATTCCATTTCTGAGAAAAAAGAACCCAAATCATAAACTATGTGATATTCGTTAACTCGGATGTCACACTATATGAGCAATTCTCTAAATGAAACGCATTTTTGGAGGTAGAATCGCTGCAAATTTTTTTTTTCAACCTACGCGGATACGGACCCCCGGGAAATGTTTCTGCGGGTCCTAGGAACATGTAACCACGTAGGAACCATTGAAATTTCATTAGTGCTTACTTTTATAGCTACTTTTGTGATTTAGAGGACGAAAAATCATGTTTTCTCGTAAATACGGCTAATTACTCAATTTCTAAGTCGCTGAAAAAGTATCAAAACTCATCTGAAAAATTTAACTGACTACTGTAATCGATAGAAAATTTCCTCAGCTTTCCGATGGTACTATTCGATATTCCGAAATATCCAATTTTTACCGCGAAAATCGCCATCACACATTGAAGGCTAAATATGTCGACAAAATTCAGTACGGAAAAAGTGAACTTTTTGGATAATTGTTGATTTTTCCTTGTGAAAATGAAATTTATCGAAAAATCTGACTACCCCATGAGAAAGCCGAGGAAATTTTCTATCGAAAGCATATCTCCATTTATTTTTTGAGTCAAATTACAATGTTATACATGGGAATTTTTTTCACGTTGTTCGCTGTTTTTTGTTTCCGAGCTGATTCAGCGCGATCGCGAGGTTTTCAGCTCGGTACAATCAAAACTAGCTCGTAAATTTCACTGAAAAAATAAATGAATATATTACTACGATATATCAGCTTCAATCGACATTCAAATTTAATTATCGCTATAACAAGGCCATGTAATTACTGTTGGCACTCGAAAATTCATTTGAATTTTGTAGCGTGCGCGAGCCCAAAAGCCAAAGCGCAGAATCGTATGCGCACTGCTCAACGCACGTGTTGGAGTTCTAACTAGTTCGAAAAATCGAATCTACTTTCTCTAAAATACATGTACGTTACAGACATGCATTTTTTGTAAGTTCATGAAGCTGTTTACATCTTCCTCTCTTCATCAACTTTTCTCAAGTCCAAGTGAGTCATTAGCTTCGACCACGTGTTCAGTAGTAAAATCCAACTTTATCATGGCACAAGACAATTTAAAAAAAATGGTTCCAACGAGAGAAAAATTAGAGATACCTTGAACAGATTCAAAAGGAATATCCTTCGAATGGATTTTAAACAAATGAAGAAATGTAGATATATGATAAAACGTGAAAGTCCATCTACACTTTTCAAAATTGTATTGGATGAGAAGCATTAGGAAGTTCTTGAATTTCAACAGCAACGCACGAAACTCAATATTCGTAGAAAATTAATAGATGGGAAGCCTGCAATTCATTATTTGTTCAATCTCTACACGGAAAAACTTTTGACCATGTTTCACGCTCGAATGCATAGAGATACATTCGCGCTCTGAGTCGAGCACAATTCATGCTCAGTCTCAAGCGCGAAACACTCTCGGATTCTGATGAGTGTGAACTAATATTGGAACTTGAATTTAATTTTAGATAAACTTGCCATATTTCGAATACTCATAAAAATCGTTCTTTTTCATTTATTGTAAGCGTGGAAATTTTGAAAATTTTTATAAAAGTATCGTCTGCACGGCAATCGAGCTCGAGACTATTGGCCTCGAGTTGGTGACATGTAGCGCCCATGGTGTCAGGCAAATGAACTGTGAGCGGTCAATGCTAGTCAGAGTTTCCCTACAGATAATAAGCTATTTGTCTATAGAGTAACTCGCATAAATGCTTGTTTTATCAATGTAATGCTGTATTATCAATGATTGTTTATTTATCAGTTGTTTATGGTGGGTGCCTTCGTAAATACATGCAATCGGACACATTAGTAGACCTCCCCCAGTTCACGATACCGCTACTACGCGCTTGGCGCTGCAGTCGAGACTCG
>NW_019640792.1:0-26103 GCF_000599845.2 Trichogramma pretiosum
AAGTCGGAAGCGAGAACCACACACACAAGAGGGCGCCGGATGTGAGAGTCAAGGCTCTGCTGGAGCACAGATGGCGCCTGAAGCGTGAACCACACTCACAAGACGACAACAGAAAAGGAGGAGTTCAAAAACTCACGGAGACACACAAGGATAGCGCCGGAAAGCGAGAACCACACTCACAAGATGTAGTCGACAGAGCAAAGCGGCGGACTTGCCATCGGCTGCAGAAGCGAGAACCACACTCACAAGATGGCACTTGACAGCGAGTCCTAGGAAGAGAGGCCCAACTCAGGAGGAGATGGCAGCAATGCGTGACCACGCAGACGGCTCTGAAAAAGGGGATACGACAATCGCCGACGGCATCGTGCAGGATCGGAGGTTCACCAAGAAGATAAAGATGAGTCCCTGAACCCCTAATCGTAGCATATCACTATGCGACGGATGGGGGATGTATGGAAAAACAACGACTAACAGGAGTAGCAAAAATGCTCAACCAACCCCGGCCTCACCGAAGCAATGCCTAACGGCGGATACCGGTGAGTGTCCGAATGGGGTGGAGTAGAAAAAAAAAAACACACACACACACACACACGGCCATACAGGATTGCCATGTCGCGCCTGCGATGCCCGCAGACCAGGCAGCCCAGCTCCCCTCTCCTGGTGCGGTGGCGGCTCTGTTTCCGCGAGCGCCGAGCGGGCCCGCCTTGCAGCCGCCGCGACGGCCAGGAGAGCTTATCCCAGCCGTCTCCTTGGAGGAACTTAAAAGAGCTCAGTCCAGGATCAAGGAGCGTTCGGCGCCGGGCGTACCCAACACGACGCTCAAGCTCGCTATTGCGGCGCGTCCCGACATCTTTCTACGGGTTTACACGACGTGTCTGGAGACCGGCGTATTCCCGTCTGGCTGGAAGCGCCAGAGGCTTGTCCTGCTCCCAAAGCCAGGCAAGCCCCCAGACGAGCCGTCCTCGTATCGTCCGCTGTGCATGCTGGACACGGCGGGCCAGATTCTTGAGAGAATCATATGCGGTCGGCTGGAGGCTTATACAGAGAGACCTGGAGGCCTCTCGGAGCGACAGTATGGCTTCCGGAGGAGGCGATCGACGATTGATGCCATCGAAGACGTCATCTCCACCACACGAGAGACCATCGCCGGCAAAAGATGGCGCCGTGGCACCAAGAAGTACTGCGCCGTGGTGACACTCGACGTGAGGAATGCGTTTAATTCGGCCCGGTGGGACAACATCCTCGCCGCCCTACGCCGATTGCTCGTACCCGATTACTTGCTGAGAATCATTTCCAGCTACTTCTCGGCAAGAGTGCTCGACTTCACCACGGACGATGGTCCGGAGTCCTACGAAGTCACAGCAGGTGTCCCCCAAGGGTCGGTCCTCGGGCCGATCCTATGGAATGTCATGTATGACGCCATCTTGCGCCTCAACTTCGACGGCAATGTTCGTATCGTCGGCTTCGCGGACGACATCGCAGTGGTGGCTGTCGCCAAGCACCTATGGCAGATCGAATGCCATCTGAACGCTGCCATACTACAGGTGCGAGGCGCGCTCGAGGCTCTCAGCTTAAATACGGCTGACCACAAGACGGAGGCTCTGCTCATCACAAGCAGGAAAAAGGAGGAAACCATCACCATCACGGTAGGCGACTACAGCATGCGCTCGTCCCCCTCCATCCGCTACCTGGACCTGCACATCGACGCCAAGCTGAAGTTCGACCATCTCCGAACAGTCAGCGCGAAGGCAGCCGGTGTGATCGGGGCCCTTACGAAGATCATGCCCAACTCTGGCGGGCCCAGAAGCAGCCGACGCAAGCTGTATGCACACGTCGTCGACTCCATACTCCTGTATGGAGCCCCCGTCTGGAGCACAGCAGCTCGAAAGCGAGCCTACATACGCCAAGCGGAGTCAGCCCACCGACGAGCCTGCCTGCGTGTGATCGGAGGCCGGCCACATG
Source organism: Trichogramma pretiosum (assembly GCF_000599845.2). Lineage (NCBI taxonomy): Eukaryota > Metazoa > Arthropoda > Insecta > Hymenoptera > Trichogrammatidae > Trichogramma > Trichogramma pretiosum. Next base: position 1,963 of record NW_019640792.1, read on the forward strand.
TATCCTACGAGACCACATATGTCCTTGCTGGAAAACCACCGCTGACCCTTCTTGCGGACAAGCGAGCGCGACTCTACGGCCGCCGCCTAGAGGACGCAGGGAACGAGGAGCGCTTGGCAACGCTAAGCAAGTGGCAGGAAGCATGGGACCGGTCGACGAGGGCCCGATGGACACACCGACTGATCCCAAACATCAGAGCGTGGATCGAGAGGAGGCACGGAGAGTTGAACCACCATCTCACGCAGCTCTTGACCGGGCATGGTTTTTTCAGACACCACAGCCGACGCTACGACCACAATCAAAGCGCGCAATGCCCGGTCTGCCCCTCATCCATCGAGAACGTGGAGCACGTTTTCTATAACTGCCCGAGGTTCAGCGAGGAAAGAGAGAGACTGCACTCCCTGCTCCACGAGGTCGTGACGCCGGAAAACACCACCAGGCTCATGCTTGCGAGCGAGCCGAACTGGCTCGCGGTTGCTTCCTTCGCCTTCTCAGTCGTAACAAGACTGAGAGACGAAGGAACGGACAGAAGGTGATGACCGGACGATGCGGCTGGAAAAAGACGCCACCGCTCCCAAGCCCTCACGAAGTGCATAATGCCAACCCCTCCACCCCCGTGAAGTAATGCCTAACGGCGGATTCCGCGGGGACGGAAAAAAGGGAAAGTGATGTGGATGTATCTACGTATACATGTGGGGATCCTCCCTTACCCCTCGACTTGACACGCCGCTGAGCGGCGCTGCGCTGCCCAAGCGCCAGTTCACGCTTGACCGCCACACGAGACACACACGTAATAAACTACTTATTAACTTAACCTCTGGCTAGTCTTTTTGCCAACCTCTCCTCCTCGCGTCGAACCAGGCTTCGGGAAGCCTTCGGGATCAAGTCATTGCCCCTCGAATCTCCTCATACATACATCAAAAAAAAAAAAAAAAACACACACTCACGATCGGCCTCCTTGGCTCAGTGAGTATAGTTCTTGCCTGCTGATACAAGGTGTGCCGTAGGGCGTAGGTTCGATCTCCACTTGGCGAATTTGCGAGGTTCGTTTTTTCGCCTAGTGTGGTCGAGCCCGTGCCCGAGGTGGAGCGGGTACCACTCAAAAAGAATCAGCCTCCGAAGCGGTAAAAAACCCTGATCACTGTGCGAGCTGGAAGCGATAGGATAACCATAAGTAGGGGCCCGAGGCGAGGACTCACAAGTCTGGCAATAGATGGAGCACAACACTCCCATGATGAAGTCGGAGGCGAGAACCACACTCACAAGACGAAAACAGAAAAGGAGGAGTATAAAAAACTCACGGAGACTCACAGCGTAGCGCCGGAAGCGAGAACCACACTTACAAGATGTAGCCGACAGAGCAAAGAGATGGGCTTGCCATCGGCTGCAGAAGCGAGAACCACACTCACAAGATGGCACTAGACAGCGAGTTCTAAAGAAGATGTCCAACTCAGGAGGAGATGCCAGCAATGTGTGACCACGCAGCAGACGGCTCTGAAAAAGGGGATACGACAATCGACGATGACACCGTGCAGGATCGGAGGTTCACCAAGCAGAAAGAAGATAAGTCCCTGAACCCCTAATCGTCGCATATCACTATGCGACGGATGGGGGATGTACAGAAAATATGGATGTATAGAAGTAGCAGGAATGCTCAACTAACCCCGGCCTCACTGAAGCAATGCCTAACGGCGGACACCGGTGAGTGTCCGAATGGGGTGGAGTAGGAAAAAACACACACACACACACTGGCTACTTCAAAAGCCATAGCCAGCGCTATGACAACACCCTTAGCGCACTATGCCCGGCCTGCCCTACCACAATAGAAGACGCGGAGCATGTGTTCTTCCACTGTCCGCGATTTCACGAAGAGAGGGAGAGACTTTAACAAGTCCTCCAAAAAGAAATAGAGCCGGAAAACATCGTCCGGCTCATGCTCGAGACCGCAGGCAATTGGCTGGCGGTAGCATCCTTTGCGCAATCAGTCGTCACTAAATTGAGACAAGGAGGGCGAGAGGTGTAAATAAAACAATCCGGACGATGCTGTAAGAAAAATACGAAAACGACGCTTCTGGTTCCCGAACCCCTAATCACTGCAAGGTGGACGGGGGATGTACGGAAAAGACACCGATGTAGCAGAGAAGCTCTACAGAGTCCCCACCGAAGTAATGTTTAATGACGGTTTCCAGTGGGGTACTCGTTTTGAAAGGCCACTGGCTGCAGAGTTCATTCTGCCCACGTCCAAAAAAAAAAAAAAACACACACACACCTGGGCTCGCACAGCCTTCGTTGGTCTAGTGGGTAAAGGCGTTGGGCCATCTATCTGCTAAACCAACGCTGTGCTGAGGGAGCGGGTTCGATCCCCACTGAGGGAAATTTCATTCGTGATTTTTCGCTCGGTGAGGTCGAGCCCGAGGCCGAAGTGGTTCGGATTTCACTATAAACTGTAGGTCCGCGGCTGTAGGCAGCCTCCTGGAGGGTGAAATATCCCCCAATCACCCTGCGGCCCAAGTTAAGAAGAATTTCCGCAAGCTGGAGCCCAAAAGCCAGAACTCCTAGTGCTGATGTTGGCCAACGGAGCGCATCATTCAGGAGGCAAAGCGCCGACACAAGGAAGAGCACCGACCTTTCGGCTCCAAGTTCGAATCCTTAGGGATAGAGCCCGATATCAGAACTTCTAGTGCTGGCGCTGACCGAGAGGAGTTTACACTCATCATGGAGGAAGCCAGAAAAAGCGAGAGGTGCTCGCAAGAAGCGGAGATGCTGGACGGTGTCGGGCGTGGGACCGGGTCCTCTCTCACAAGGACGGCACTAGTCCGGCTCACGGCGAAGTTCTGACGAACGTACCGAAGAAGAAACATCAGCACAAAGGAGAGCACCGACAAAGACGGCTCCGGAAGGCGGGAATGACGCTGGATGAGGGCTTCGCAGGGTGAGCGGGGGATCACTAACGAGTTGACACGGTTCCTGAACCCCTGATCACCGCGCCTTGGCGTGCGGTGGATGGGGGATGTAGGGAAATGACCAAATACATTGATGCAGCAGCACTGCTAAAAGGCACCCACCGAAGTAATGTCTAACGATGGTTCAAGTGGGAATCATGCCGGAGTTCGGAAGGGCCACTGGTGCAAGGGTTTACCCCGCCCACGCCCTCTCCATAAAAAAAAAAAAAAAAACACCTGGGCGCAGATTGCTGGAATTTATATCTTCAGTATCTATACGCCTCCTGGACTCTCCCCAGAGGAATTCATCGGCCTGTTGAACAACATTGTTGACGAGGTCAGAGGAGAATCACCAGTCCTCGTGGCTGGCGACTTCAATGCTTGGGCAACGGAGTGGGGCAGTAGGGAGACGAAGCCGAGGGGCAGGGCGCTGCTAAATGCCCTCGCAACCTTGGATGTCCTCCTGCTGAACACCGGTTCCGAGCCGACGTTTGTTGCAAAACGGGGAGAATCTGTAATTGACCTTACCTTCGCCAGTGTTTCGCTCTACAATCGAGTTGGATCTTGGCGGGTAAGTGATGTCTATACAAGCAGCGATCATAAAGCTATTATGTACGAGATTCCCCTTGAGGAAAACCAAGGTGTTGGCCGTGCTTCGGCAGGCAACCGTTAAGGTTTAAGGTTGAATTTGGTGGATGCTAAGGTTTGGAGTGTGCTGAGACTGTCGGAAAAAATATAAATGTTTCGTTCAGGGTAATTTGAGGCTAATTCCACAGCTCTATGTATTGCCATACACTCGGCTATGTACATAGAAGCTTCTTTTTCGATGGAGAGCGTTTCGTGAATTTCCAGTTCTGGACAGAATATTGCGCTTCCTACGCATTTTGTGCTTGCTATTTTGCTGCCATCAGTGTAGAAGGAGATAGCATTATTTTTTTACTAGATAATTAATTTCGTGACTAGGATTGGGGGCGTCTTTGAGAGCATGACCGAACGTAGAGTCGTATGGAATGAAATTGACAATGTTTTCATAGGTTTTAGTGTACATATTTTCATTATTCTGAATTTCTATGCGTGAGGTGTATTTCAAGAATTTGCTTATGCTTTTGGCAAGACTATTTTTGGGAGTGGAGTGTTTTTTTCAATATATTGTAGGATTTTGTTACATTTATATGTGTTTGTGAACTTTGAAGGGACATCGTTTGGCTAGAAAGAAATGGGAGAGGAATGTTGCGTGGTTCTCTAAGCTGATAAGTTTCGACGCATCTAGCAGAATGTTTAAGAGTGCACTAATTCGGTATCCTAGGGCAGTTCTTATAGCTAAATTTTGAACTCTTTCGAGTTTTTTAATCACGAGTTTTCGGGAAGGAAAGTATATAGGAAGTCCATAATCAATGATTGATCTGAAGAAACTTTTGTAAAGTATAATAAGTGTTATTGGGCTAGAGCCCCACCAGGTCTTGCGAAGAAATCGAGGAATGTTCATGGCTCTATAGCATTTTTTTTTAACGAAATTTAAATTTATGTCAAATACCATTTTTTAATCGAAGTGTAAGCCTAGAAATTTAAAACTCTCACTGGATTTCATGAAGCAGTTGTCTATTTTGATTTCAGTGGAGTCTGGTAGGATGTTTTTCGTATTAAAGTGACCCAAGATAGTTTTTATTTCTGAGAGATCTGGTCCAATTTTTAATAAGTTATTTTTAAGTTTCATAATGGCTCACTGTAGTATACTCCTTCCTCTGGATGTATTTGAGCATTTGATGTATACACATAGATCATCAGCAAACTGAGAGATTGAAACGCTTTTTTGCAGTCCTTTAGTAATTTCAAAAACGTAGATTATATACAATAGTGGGCTTAATACCCTGCCTTGTGAAACACCTTTATATATCAGCCTATATGAGTTTTCGTCTAGGAAATTAGTGAAAATCATTCGTTTATGCGTAAGAAAGTGGATGAACTTAATGGTTGCGGTTGAACAACTGATTTGAGCAAGTTTTTGAAGAAGAATATCAATGTTTATGTTATCGAATGCTCCCATTATATTGTTATATGCTGCGCTGTTATAACAGCAGCGCACTCTATGTTTATTTATATAATATGTAAACAAGCCACTAGGTGGCGGACTTGCAAAAACTTGTAACCCACAAATGAACCGTGGCTGAAAATGCTTATTATCCGAGTCGAAATAAAGCTCCGGGATGTTCCGGGTTAAACACAAATACCTGATTTTCATTGATTGAGAAACGGATTAGCCTTTCTACCTGAGTAGTAAGTTCATTGCTTACTATTCAAACAGACGGCTAAGGAGAAAAGATACCTGAGAGCTTGAACGATCTACAGAAGGTAGCGATCGAAAGCCACTTCTACCAGACGGTCAAACTCTCAGACTTTCGTTGATATTCTGAATTATGCACTGCGTGATTTTGGATGATGATATAGTCAGTCATGCGAAAAAAGTCATCTCTAAAATGCTTCTTCTTCTTCTTCTTCTTCTTCTTCTTAGGCTGTGAAAAATATCAGTTGTTCGAAGACGCTCGTCTGGAAAGCATCAAAGTGACGTGAATAATAATCGTAATTACAGTCAGGGCACTTTTAGAGTTCAATTTTTTAAATTTTGTAGTTTTTGATTTTAATTAAAAAAACGTGAAAATGAACTCCGTTAATTCAATTCCGTGTCCCGATAATCTTCGAATACCAGATGCCAATGATGCATCATCAAGAGAATTCGCAGAGGCCTATTTACTGGAAGTTGCAAATAATTCAACATTGGAAAATATAGCAGACTATGACTATGAAATGTTATCGTCTATAGATGCTGCATTATCGGAACACCAACTACAATATAGACAGCAGAACAATATACAGAACACAACAGCGCAAGAATCAGAAATCGAACTAGTAGGAGAATGGCTGAAGGAAACGATGCAAAGGGATGTAGAGCATGCAGAATACCAAACACCACAGACAGTGCATCGCAGCATCCAAAATAACGTAGTGCATAATACAGATTATCAACCACCACAGACAATACAGTTTATTATCCAAAATAACGCAGTGCATAATTTATAATACCAATCACCACAAACAGTACAGTGCAGCATCCAAAATAACGTAGTGGATAATACAGATTATCAACCACCACAAACGCATCCAAAACGCATCCAAAATCACGCAGTGCATAATTGAGAACATCAACGAAGGTCTGAGAGTTTGACCGTCTGGTAGAAGTGGCTTTCGATCGCTACCTTCTGTAGATCGTTCAAGCTCTCAGGTATCTTTTCTCTTTAGCCGTCTGTTTGAATAGTAAGCAATGAACTTACTACTCAGGTAGAAAGGCTAATCCATTTCTCAATCAATGAAAATTAGGTATTTGTGTTTAACCCGGAACATGCCGGAGCTTTATTTCGACTCGGATAATAAGCATTTTCAGCCACGGTTCATTTGTGGGTTACAAGTTTTTGTAAGTCCGCCACCTAGTGGCTTGTTTACATATTATTGTTATATGCTGCGCTGTTATAATAGCAGCGCACTCTTTTTGTTTATTTATATAATATGTAAACAAGCGGCGCTTGGCTCATTTTCATTACGCTTTTCACGTGTGGTGTGCGTAAGGATTGCCTATCCGTAGGCGATGACTGTGACCCCCGTCACAACTTTTTTATTTAAAATTTCATGCTGAGTTTTCCTTTTGTAGTATTTTGATGTGTAAATTAAATTGTATACAATTTTTACAAATTCTGTTCCATTTCAGTGGAAAAGGGTACTTATTAAAAATTTTGAGTGCCTATGAAGAAAACTTATCAAAAACTTGCTTCAAGATCATGCAGCAAGTGATCTATAACACAATATTCAATATTATGAAAAAATAATGAAATGAGGATTTTAGAGCTCGGGCAGAAGTTTCTTGGGCAATCAGGTGTAGGTATGTCCATTTTAAAATATCAGCTCGATCGAAATACAATCTTAACCCCATAAGAAAATACAAGAAAATATTTACTTTTTTTGCAAGTTAAAAATTTTTTTTATTTTAAAATTATAGAAGAATTACTGATATATGTAAAGTACAGAGTTGTTGAATTTATATTATAATTTACTGTTTATATCTGTTTTATAAGGGCCTATTTTATTGTCCGAGGGAAGGCACAGGTTCTGAGTTTGAGTGCTCACTCGTAGATAAATTGGTACCGTGGAGGCCGCGTACGTACGTGAAAGCAAGGATCGTCAACCAGTGGGCGAAAAGACAATGCATTCAAGTAAACGATCTATTTTCCATCAACCAGTTGATTTCTCCTTTTGAAATATTTCTGCAGCCCGACTTGTTGTTTACTGAAAAAAAAATATAATCTTTTTAACACGTTTTTATATATTTTATGAAAATGTAACAAATATTTATCAATTCAGCGGAGACAGAATATTACAATATTACAATATTCTCTAAAGTTAAATAAGTAATTTAAATATCGTATTTGAAAAATAAATGATTTCAATATTAGCTTAGAATCAAATAATCTTATGTTTTGTGAGTTTCATAGTAAAATAATAAGTGATCTTTATCTGGCTGTAGAGAATAAGATCTCGATAAACGATTTTTTTTATGAAAAAATCACTACTTCTGATGTGTGAGTCCCCTTAAATATCCCAAAATTTGCATTTAACTTGAACTCGACTGGTCATGTAAAACACGAAAAATCGATTATTTGCACATTCTTAGTTTAGGTTGGTTTGTGCAGAATTAGTACCAGTTCAACTGACTGTGCTGAAAGTAGCAAGACTGTCAAATCATCAATGCCGTCGCAAATTTTACCACTAAAGTATGATGTAAATTTTACAATACTCACAAGGAGAGCTCTTCAGCTCCGGGTCGCAGATGTTTACCAAACTTGCTTGGGGGGTCTTCTGGTATATAATAATAAAACCCTTTATGGTCAGTTTGATCTCATAGACCCTGAGAAATATTATAGAGCATAATGAAGTTATTAATATTAAATATTGTTAAAAATACCATATATTAGCGCATCATGGTATCAGGCTTACACAGTCAAGTCAAACTGGCTAAAAAGTATTTGAACTTTTACTTTTCCATGTTTTGAATACCTTATCAATCAATAAAAACTTTAGCTCCATTGGTTTACTGTGAGAGTTTTAATGAGTAAACTAATTAAAGCTAAAAATAACACTTTTATGATTAAATATTTTTAAAAATCATGTGAAAATTTTTTTTATATATAAAACTTATAATCCCTCCTTTCTCACTCATTTCAGACACTCAATTGAAGTGTATTTACATGCATGTTAAATGCCACATTACCTAATTAGCGATGCTGGATGTCTTTTATCAAGGTACAAGACATATGACGCTGAAACAATCAATTAAACTTCTATCTTGGCAATCATAATATCAATCCAGCTGATTTTTTTCTTAAACTCACTAACATCACATGATAAATTTTCTCTTTCTAGCGCATTACACTGTTGGCACAATCAATTTACATATTTCCAGAAGAGAAAGGAGGAATGCCTTATAAAAAAAAATTTCACATGATTTTTGAAAATATTTAATCATAAAAGTGTTATTTTTAGCTTCAATTGGTTTACTCATTAAAACTCTCACAGTAATCCAATGGAGCTAAAGTTTTTATTGATTGATAAGATATTCAAAACATGGAAAAGTAAAAGTACAAATACTTTTTAACCAGTTTGACTTGACTGTGTAAGTTTGATACCATGATGAGCTAATATTTAGTATTTTTTAACAATATTCAGTATTAATAACTTCATTATGCTCTATAATATTTTTCAGGGCCAATGAGACTAAAATGGCCATACAGAGCGTCATTATTATGTACCAGAAGACCCCCAAGCAACTTTGGTAAAGATCTGTGACCCGGAGCTGAAAAGCTCTCCTTGTCAGTAATTGATATTATGAGGAAGGCAAATTGAAAGACGTATCAACCATAGGCAAGCCTAAATGCATCACAGGTTTACTGGAAGCGAAGACTACCGAATGATTTTTAGCTGATTACTTGGAGTTAATGGGACCAACCTGTGTTAAAAGCTTAAATTCAAAAATAACTATATAAATCGAAATAGTGTACATTTTTTGTGATAGTAAAATACAGGCAAACCCCGTCATTCGCGGATTCCGTATTCGCGATTTTCCGTATCCACGGTACTCCTGCTTGTGACCTAATTTCAGTATTCGTGGTATTTTGTTTTCGTATTAGAGGTTTTTTCGCTCAAAGTTTACCTTGTTTCATGCATGAATTAAAAAAAATTTTCAATTTTTTTTTAATTATGATTCGTCCTATGGAAAGAGAACCGGTTACCAGTGTAAAGAAGAGGAATAATAAAGTGATGAATTTGGTGAAAAAAAGTTCAATTTTAGATGCTCATTGCCTATTCGGAAATATTTCGGCTGATGCTGAGCGTCTTATTGAACGAGCATTAAATTACGACCCAATCATGACTCGAGGCCTTCAGTTGAGATAAGATGTCGAAAAATCATTAGAGTATTATGAGTTGTACGAAGATCGAATTCACAGAGAAAAACAAAAAAGTTTGACTCGATATTTTACTACAAAATAAATAAATATTGATTAAAACTTCAATTTTTGCTGATAAAAAAGTTTTTTACTAACATGTACATTGACATTTCAGTCGGACGAGGAACCGAACCCCCCTTTTCCCATAAGAAAAATGCTTCCGTATTTGCGGTATTTTTTTTGGAACCAAACCCCCGCGAATACCGGGGTTTGCCTGTACGTCAATGTCCAGATCTTCTTCACTTACATTAGTATTTTTAAATAAGTTCTTCACAATTTTCAACGTTTTAAAAAATAATTTTCTGATTCTTGCATCACATTAGAGAATAAGAAAATAGGAACGGTAGGAAAATAAAAGAAAAGAAGAGCAAAGAAATAGTAGAATTTTTTCACCGACATTTGAAAGCTTTCTCCGTGGATCACCATTGCGATAATGGGCTCGAAGCGCTTCCGTTGGTTCTTTTTGGCATCTGGTCAACTTTCAAGGAAGATATTGCAAGGTACTTGGACAATTTTTCCATAGCTTCCGTAGCTTCTGTGTGACCCACGGATTCACCCTAGCTCTCAACGTGGTCAGCCTGAGCGGGGCCGCTACGTCAAGGGCCTGGAGTATTTCGTCCGTGACCTCAGCCATAAGTCGATCGATTACCGCACAGTTGTCTGTGGAAGTCAGGTCGATGTGTGAGAAACTCTCCAAGTCTATTTTATTGTTTAGTGAAGAGGCTACAGTTGGAAAAGTAGAAGGTGAAATCTCTGAAATACTGCGCGTGTAGCGCGTGGAGGTCTCCGATCGAGGTAAACGTGCACAGTAGTTAAAGTTTATAAAGTGGTGCCCGGCAGCAAAGGGTGCTGGAGACACTGAAAAGTCTTTGACCAGATCAGGCTGCTTCACTATTGTGAGGTCAATGCAAGTTGAATAGAGTGAGCCATCAGTACTGTATGTAACGTGGTGTGTGTGTATACTGCTGAGTAAGTGCAGATTGTATGGGGCAATGCGCTTTTTCAGGGAGAGGGCGTGTCTGTTAGAGGGGTTCGCTACGTTGATGTTGAAATCGCTGAGCACAATGAAGTAGCAGATCTGATAGAGTGTCCAGAAAAACATGGGGGTAAGATGTAGTAGGGCACCGGTAAACTATAGCTATCAGTAATCTGCTCGTGCCTTGCGAAACGGCATAGATGGCGAAGGCGGATGTGTTTGAATAATCCAATTCTGATGCGACTAGCTGCGACACTACAAAGTCCTCCTAGAGGTAGAGTCCTAGGCCCCCTCCTTCTCGGCCAGTGCGATCGTGATAATAAAAGCTGAAGTGCGGGAGATTGTACACGTTTACATCATCATCGGATTGTAAAAAAGTTTTAGTGACTGCAATTATATTAAAAATATGTTTATTTGAATGTGCTTCGAGCAGATGAAAATTTCTTGAGAGATTATCTATGTTAATAAGTCCAAATGAAATATGTGAGCATAGATCCTGATGTCCTTGACTTGAAGAGTCAGCAGCACATCATGAAGCCGTCGTAGACAGTGAAGTATACTCGGGCGAGGGTAGACTTTGTTACAAGCCGGTGCCAAAGGCGTTTGTAGCTCTCAATCGGCATAATTGGCAATATACTCAAACGGCCGTCTTCTGCTCCTGGCAGCTCGAAAATCTGTGACACCATCAGCCGCTGGAAACGCGGGGCAGCAGCGAGAAACGTCCCGCGCGCAACCGCCGACGCGAAGGTGATGAAGCAGTGGCCTCGCCAGGAGCAGTAGTTGCTTCCGCTTTCAGTATGCTGACGCTGAATCTCCCTAAATTCACTGGACAGTCGCTCGTTCAGCTCAGTGATATGCGCAGTGTTATTGGCAATTGCACGTCTTGGTCGCATTACTTCTGGGCAAATATATATAAGATAGATTGATTGATTGATTGATTAGAAGATTTATTGGGGCCTTGAGGTATAACCACATGAGGCCCAACGGCAGTTCAAACAGACAGTATAAGTAGTAACAGTAGTGATAACAGAGACATTTGTAAGTACAGAGGGACATTTAACTAGTACATGTCGATGTTCCATCACGCAATTTTGTCTACGTCGAGTTTACATTTAAATTCAAAACTTGAGTTAGTTCAGGCGGGACAGGGGCAAGGCCCTCCGTCCCGCATCGCTGCAACCACTCCGCCTTCTCGTGCTGCATAAGGAAGGAGGTGTGAAGGGACTTGAAGCGAGGAGGCGGGGAGAGGATGTTCGTGATGAAAGGAAGTTTATTTATTGCAATGGCAGATGAAAATGCAAATGAGTGATCTAATGATGCGGTGCGTAGCGCCTTGTAGTAAAGCACCGGCGGTCACACGGACTGCCTGATTTCCTCAGTCTCGGTGAGTACTCCGATGACTCGAAAGCCCCTTCTGAGATAGGAGATAAGGAGTGACGTGAGCCATCCTGGGTATCGTGCCGTAAATGAACCGGATGCAAGCGTTCTGCCGGCGCTGAAGAGCCAGAGACTGCTCCTTCGTCAGGTCAGTCAACAGTGGCGCTGCGTAGTCAAGGCGAGGTGCCACCAGAGCGCCTACCAGCATCAGACGCATTTTGCGAGAGAGGGCGTGTTTGTAATAATGCAAGGCATAGAGAGAGTGGTGGATCTTCGAGGTCATAAGCGCAATCTGTGGGTCTCAGTTGAACTTTCCTGACAAGTAGATACCCAGGGTTTTAATTTCCTTCGAGAAGCACAATTTCGCCACCGATATCCAGACCCGCGGGCAGCACCGGTACCAGTATGAGGCAAACCATTTGATTGTTGAGTCGCCGAAGTTGAATCTGCGAAGTTTCATTAGAAGCAGTTGATGTGGAACTATGTCAAACGCTTTAGAAAAGTCGAACAGAGCCAAGATAGTCATCTGACGATCGTCCACCGCCTGTCGAACATCATCCATCAGGGCCAACAACGCTGTCTGGGTGCTATGTCCTCTTCGAAAGCCAGCCTGGCGTGTGTTCAGCAGCTCAAATCTCTCCAGATGATAACTCAGTTGCTCATGAACCAGCCTCTCACAGGCCTTAGAAACCTCACATAGTTTTGCTATAGGTCGAGTGTCGGTAATATTCGTGATGAGTTTCTTTTTCGATAAGGGCAGTACGCAGGTTTTAAGCCAAGATGACGGGAATGTATGAGTTGCAATAGACTTGTTGAAGATTTCTAACAACGGATCAGCAATGAGTGGAGCAGCTAGAGAGAGAGAGAGAAAGAGAGAGAGAGAGAGAGAGAGAGAGAGAGAGAGAGAGAGAGAGAGAGAGAGATTGATTGATTGATTGAAAAAGTTTATTCGGCCACAGGGTAAACCCCATCTGGCACTGTCGTATTTACATTTATGTATAAAATTGCTGATATTAACAATATCAGCAACAATAATAATAAGTTATAATTAAGTAACGTGGCGTAAGAGATAGTAGTACATAGTGTCTATGTAATGTATATGCATAATAAGAGAATGTAGTAGTAGTAGTATTAGTAACAGTAGTAGCTGTAAATGGTGTTATTTTCGTATAGTAGTAATATTTCAGAAACTCTAGTAGTAGCAATAGTATTGGTAGTATGCAGTATTGGTCGCGAAAAATCAGCATATCATGGTTCAACGTTGCGTGGATGTCGTCATCTCGTCCTCATTTTCAGCGCCTTGATGTCGTGTTTGGTTGATATGGGGATGGGTTGTGTGTCATTGGTTTCACGCATGAAAACCGTGTGATTCCGCACCATAGGTGGAGCATAAAACAGCTTTTAAGCTGCATCATAGGCTTTCTTGAGCAGATTGTAGACCTCATTTGGCCACAAGGGGCGTAATCTAATTTTGCCATTACTCACACCGAAAAGTGTATGAGTATTGACTGAGGCTAGCTTGGACGCATTTTCAATACAGTGGTCTCGAGTATTTGGAGACGATAGTTTGAATACGAATGCTTTGGTGTTATCAGGCGCTTCGATGGCCAAAAGGTGCTTTGAGAGGTTGTCAAGCTTCGTGTCAAGACGTTGAAGAAAGGCAGCCAGTTGTGGTGGAAGCTCGTTCTGCAGTGAAGCTCTAGTACTTGTCATTTTAGCAAGAATTGACTGTCGCAATAAGTATCTTTAAACCTAATAGCAGACGACACAGTCGAAGCAGTTATTTCGCAGGATCACCACACACTTCACAACATAGATGGCGCGCTTCCACTGGCGTACACAAAAATACATTGCGCGGCCCGCTCTGAATTTGATGCAAAAATCGGCGCAGTCGACCACAGATGATAAGCTAACCTCGCAAATGACGTCCAATGTAGATGCACTAAGATTGCAGATATTTAGTGGCGGCGTCCAGATAGATGAAATGCAAGCACCGAATTAGAATGCTTGCAATTTTTAGCGTGCAAGATCTGTAATCAAAGACGCACGGAGGCAGTGCAACAGCAGTAAAAAAGCTTAAAACGGGGAGCAGAGTTGACACACGTGTTCACTCAGAGAGAGAGAGAGAGAGAGAGAGAGAGAGAGAGAGAGAGCCGACTGGCAAGTGATCGCATACGAAGATCTGAATATTTTCTTTAGGAAAACGATATATTACGTAGTCTGAGTTATTTGAGATTACTCGTAATTCAGCCGATACTCTGATGATTGTTAATGATTTAAAAAAATCACATATTAATTAACGCCCATTACCAGCCCATACTTAATTAACCGTCTTAATAATTTTGAGTACTTCAATCTTAATTAAATTTTAATTCACCCATCTTAATAAAAATGAGTAATGTATTCAATAAAACCTACCTTATGTGAAACGGTATTGTACTGTAAACATTGTTAAAAATATCATCTTGGCTGGGTAGACTATCATTTTCAGCCACTTTAATTGCCTCCATTATTTTTTTATTTGTAGCTTTAATGAATAGTTCATTTTGACTTTCATCCCAAAGTTTATGCTGTTTTAAGTAACTTTTTAACGACCTGATTGGATCCAATTGTTGATATTTTTCGATTTCTGCATCATCTCTGTATATCGTACTATCATCAGAAGTGCTATGATGTCCAACGCTAAAAAAATAATTATTGATTAAATTAAAAATGGTTTTTCTCTTTTAATGTATAAAAAATAACTAGGTAGCAGATATTTGAAGTATAAAATACAATTAATAAAATTTATTTTAAGGTATTATATCGGCTAAAATTGAAGTCCAAAGTTTTATCGCATGCTGTGTTTGAGTAACATTGTGCGCGCACGAGGTACAGTCTCAAAATTTCATGGGAGATTGTACCACATAAGCATACTCAGCGTATCCGTGTGTCACACAAGCATGTCCGAGCGTGTCCATGTGAACGCAGCGGTTAATCACATCAATGGCACGGTTGGTTTTCCTAATCTTTCGTTACAGTACAACTTATAGTCTAAGATACATGTAGTTTCATCTATAATAAAATTGTATCAAAATTTTTCTTTCTGTGTGACTTTTTCCGAGTTTTCCTATCTCGCCCATGTTAATTTGAAAAATTTAAAATTAAATAACTCGTGAACTACATGGTCAATTTTCTTAAAACTTGGAGAGTATTCTTGTGTTGATTGAAACTGCCTACTGTCTACATTTCAATATGTACGAAAGTCGTATGGAAATCCCTTTTACCGATGTGATATTCTAAAAATCGTAGAAAGCTTGAATAATTTTTTAAAGCAAAATTCGGACTATGACGCCGAAATTTATGTTTTTTAACAAAGTCATCATCTTGCGCCTGAGACTGGATGAAGGGGTGCGCGTGGTCGGCTTAGCGGATGACATCCCCGTGGTCGCCGTGGCAGGGACGACGTACGGTCGAGGACCTTCTCAGCTGCGCCATCGCAAGGGTACGTGACGCGTTGTGGGGGCTGGGCCTCGAGACGGCAGACCATAAGACGGAGGCCCT
Source organism: Trichogramma pretiosum (assembly GCF_000599845.2). Classification (NCBI taxonomy): domain Eukaryota; kingdom Metazoa; phylum Arthropoda; class Insecta; order Hymenoptera; family Trichogrammatidae; genus Trichogramma; species Trichogramma pretiosum. The sequence continues at coordinate 17,349 of NW_019640792.1, forward strand.
GCTAATATCAAGGAAGAGGAGGTTGGAGACCATCACCATTGAAGTAGGCAACTGCTTCATTGCCTCCTCTCCTTGCATCCGCTACCTGGGCCTACAACTGGACGGGAGGTTGACATACAACGACCCCCTCAGAGCGACCAGTGAGAAGGCTTCGAGGGTGGCGGGAGCCCTCTCGCAGATCATGCCGATCATCGGTGGTCCCAGGAGCAGCCGGAGGCGGCTCTACGCCAACGTCATCGACTAGATCCTCCTCTACGGTGCCCCCATCTGAAGTCGCGGTACCGGAACACTGGTCGGCATGCGTCGGGCGGAAGCGATCCATCGGCGAGCCTGCCTACGCCTCATCAGTGGTCGCCCGCACCTCTCGTACGAGGCTACTTACGTCGTCGCCAGCATACCACCGCTGGCCTTACTAGCAGACGAGCGTAGCCGGCTCTACCAGCGCCACCACGAGGACGCGAGAGCCGAAGAACGCCAGGAGACACTGAGAAGATGGCATAGCCGGTGGAATCGCTCGCCAAAAGGACGATGGACGTACAGGCTGATTCCGAACATCAGATTGTGGATAGACAGGAGACACGGAGAGGTAGACTACCACCTTACGCAGCTACTGACAAATGATCTTCTGATTTTAGTACGTAGTTAAAAAATCCGCAGGCATTTTTGTGGTGGCACAGACATTTTTTGTGTCTCAAACAATTCACGGGCATTTTTGTAGTAGCACAGGCATTTTTGTGTTTCAAAAAATCTTGCATACGTTGGTAAATCAGCTATTAAATTAATGCTTTAGAGTGCTTTTTATATTTTTGTATTGCCCCTTGTCTATTTGTGACTTATTGTTTAACTTTCCCTTGCTGGTGAGAGCGTCTGCAGTGTTCACGGTGAGAGGAATTGACTCTTTAGACTTTTCACTTGTGCTCTTTACACACAAGTTGAAATCTCTTTAACTCACCCATTTTCAGGCACGTATATAATTTATTATCAAACTATTTGATCGATATCTCGACATGGCGACCTGCAGTGAGAGTCTGCCTCATGAAGAGGTATCGAATCGCAGCGTTAATATCCCCCATGACGATAAATTTCTTAACATCCACTTGGACCTTGTAGGTCCGTTACCCGAAGTCGACGGGTATTCGCATCTTCTAACGGTGATTGATCATTTTTCGTATTGGCCTGAAGCAATCCCTCTGATAGACATCTTAGCGGCATCAGTTGCCTTTGCTCTGTTTAGACATTGGGTCTCCTTTTTCGATATACCTTCCACTATGTCACACCACGGCCAGACCCGGGCATGGGACCACGTATGCTTCATCTAATGGTGGATTATCCGGGGTCTCGGCTACCTGTAGGAGAGAACGGGATAGGCGCACGAAATAACGACACGAGCATTTAAATATAAATAATAAATCTAACGATTTATTCACACTCACACACACATTCACACTACAATTTCGTTGTGCCAGTCAGCCAACCTGGCACTCCAACTGTCTCGCAGGACAGCTACGTCTGTGACCACATTACCGAACACCAATACTTTCACTAGAAAAGTAATAAAGTCTTAAATGGCTGAAAACTTGTTTCTCCTGGACTGCAATAACTGACTACGTCAGCGTAACGATGATTAATACAGTGAGGACACTCCGTAAATAATAGCTACTTTAAACTAACCTCTGCCAGTCGAGTGCTCACTAGTATCACCACTAAAATAGTTCACCGCCACAATATTGTTTTAATAAAGAAATACTCGATATTCTACTCTCAAAAGGAAAACTCGCGTACACTCGGGTTCAACCGTCTTTTTCAGCGACCAAGTAACAAGTAAGTCGTCTGCTTAGTTCTTCTCCTCATCCGATCTCTCTCTCCCCATCGGTCCATAAAGAGTAAGCGAGATATCATCACCTTCGTCTCTCCTCGTTACACACATAGGTCAAACATGAAACATAACAAACCATTCGATCAGATATATTATTCCTACAATAACATATCCGAACGACGCATGTTTGCGAATCTACAACGACTCATCAGACGCTACGGCGTCACAACTATTACTTCAGGCCAGAGTCAACAGTTCGAGTTTCGCCTTTTCACTGAATTTACTGAGACTCTGGGGGCAAGACTTTTAATCACTACAGATGATGGTCTGATCAAGAGGTGACATCGAGATATCATCGCCGCACTTATGTGTAGAGGAGAATCTGAAAACTGGCTGCAGGCTTTACCTATGATACTGCTCTGGCTGAGAACTCGCATTTTCCTTGGCACAGACGTTAACCCATCAGAAATTGTGTTGGGAAGACATTGAGAATTCCTGGCATCTTTTAAGAGTACAACGATAGAGAAATGGATATTGGTATTTTTCGGAATACTTTCCTCAAGCATGTGATTGACTTGAAGCTTTTGCCAGTTAATCTTAAGTCCACCAATGTGCCTCTTTCAATTCATGTACTCACGTTTTCACGCGAGCAGATCACTCAGCAATTATTAGACCATATACTGGGCCTCATAAAGTCGTGTAGTAAAATCATCGAAATAATTTTGAAAAAGTCAACACATTTTTCGAAAGATTAAAAGCAACTCAGATCAATGAAATATTTTGAAAGAACACATTTTTGTCAAGTAAAAAATTTAGAAGCTTTTCATTCGATTTTGTTTCAAAAATCATTAAAAAATTGTTAGAAAAAGAATGGTATTATAGTTCAGTAAAACAGAGTGTGAACATAATATTTTAACAAAATTTTGATAATTTTAGTAAGAATTACGTTCAATTACCGATAAGTCATAGCTTCTATCAAAACAGGCTTGCAGTTCTCTGTCGCATATTTTCTAGCAAATTTCGTCGCTTGATACATTGATAAAATATCATTACCATCAACTCGAATTGTTTTGATGCCAAATGCTGGGCCTCTAGCAGCTATACCATTTCCAGCATATTGTTGACAACTCGGAGTAGAAATGGCATAAGCATTATTTCGGCTGTAATGGAAGAATAATTTTATTCGTTAGTAAAGGTTATTTTTGAGCAAAATAATGTTTGGAATTCTAATTGATGAATTATGAAAGGAAAACACATTTACAAACACACACACGAGTTTAGCTAGAGACGCGTTTTGCTATATATTTTATGCTAACAAATTCGCAATAAAACGCAATTTTGACTTAAAATTTTTTATATTCGTTAATTTTAAGTTCTACGCAAAAAAATTCATAGGTGTAATAGAATAATAATTAATTTGTAATAAAATATCATTTTTGTAAGCTTACCATATAAAAACCACAGGGTATGATAATGTTGCTGCAAAATTAAATGCAGCATGGGCATCTCCTTCGCTAGCTGCACCTTCGCCGAAATAGCATGCTACACATGTGTTAGTGTTAGCGATTTTCAATTTATGAGCGGCACCAACAGCTGAAAATAATAGTTTTAATAAAAGCTATTTAAAAAAGTTTAAATTGTAAATTAATGGTAAATAATAAAATTAATGGTGAATACAGTTTTCAAAAAAGGGATTTTATTGAGTTCGTGAGATTGTCGTGGATTAAAGCACATATTCGTATACATTCATAAATACGAGCATATTTGCGTTGTAACGGGCAGTCTACCCTGGATGTGTAATTCAGCTCAACTACTGTGCTACTTTTCTTTGCGATTTTTTTCTATAATTTAGACCTTGAAAAGACTTTGCATATACATAATTTTATGTCCAATTTAATGCCGTTTCAGGCCCTGGGCTCAAATTTAAGATTTAATGCTTTGTTAAAAAGTTATGATTGTATAAATTAAAAAAAACGTAAAAATTTGTGCAAAAAATTGACTTTGAGAATTTTTTTCGAACTACTGTGTCAAAAAACTCAAGATTTAAATATGATTTGAGGTGATCAGGGATCAAGGTGACTTTAGGGAGTTTTCACAGATTTTTCCAACCACTTTTTCTAACAAAATGGTGGACATACAGTAAACTGTTCATGCATATGATCATGCAAAAAAATGCATGTACAGGTGAGAATGTATAATTATTTACTCGAAAACCATTCAGCTTAAAAAAAAATTTTTCGGAACAAAAAAGTTTTAGAATTGATCCAGGAATGTCCTCAAATTTTTTTAGAATTTTTTGAGATTATTTTGGGAAATTGTACTTAAGGGGACCGACCTGTGTTAAAAGCTTAAATTCAAAAAATAGCTACATAAATCGAAATAGTGGAAATTTTTTTTTTGTGATCGTAAAATATGTTTATTAGACACCTGATCGACCAAAAAAAACTTCTATCCAAGCTCTGAAATGCCAATTACGCTTATTTTTTCATAATACTAAATATTATAATAGGATTCACTTGCCACGCGATTCTGACGTGAGCTTTTCATCAATATTGATCTATGGGGTCTCAAAATCTTCAGAAAAGTACCCTCATCCACTTAAGCGGAGCAGAATTTGAAAAAAAAAGTTTGTTTTTCTTCCAAGAGCTTTAATATGGCTTCTAGTGTTGATAAAATACTAATTTTCTTAAAAATTGGCACATTTTGACGTGTATATAAAGTTGTACGCAATTTTTCAAAATTCTGCTCCGCTTAGGTGGACGAGAGTACTTTTCTGAAGATTTTGAGACCCCATAGATCAATATTGATAAAAAACTCTTTTCAAGATCATGCGGCAAGTGATTTATAACACAATATTTCGTCTTATGAAAAAAGTGATGTAATTGGTATTTCAGAGCTTGGGTAGAAGTTGTTTTTGGTCAATCTGGTGTAGAATGAACATATTTTACTATCACAAAAAAAAAATTTCCACTATTTCGATTCATATAGCTATTTTTAGCTGAAGCTGAATTCAAGCTTTTAACACAGGTCGGTCCCCTTAATGAATTTTCCGAAAATCGAAAATTTGCTCTCCAAAAATTCTGAAAAATTTAAGAGTGTTCCTTGATCAATTCTAAGAATTTTTTGTTCCATAAACTTTTTTTATAATCTCAACAGTTTTCGAGATGAAAATTGAGTCTGGGTTCGTTATAAACATTTTATTTCGTGGCCGCCATTTCGTTAGAAAAAGTGATGGGAAAAATCTGTGAAAACTCACTAAGATACTTATACATCCCTGATCATCTCTGATCATGTTTATATCTTGAGTTTTTTGACACAACAGTTCAAAAAAAATTCTAAAGTCGACTTTTTCGCACAAACGTTTACATTTTTTTTGTTTCAAAAATCATAACTTTTTAACGAAGCATTAAATCTCATATCAGAGCCCGGATTCTGAAAGTTCATGGAATTTTACATAAAATTATGTATATTTGGGAAGTTTCACTACTTGGGTTTCCCAATTGCTCGAGGAAGGAGTTAAAAATTAAGAGAGGCAGAATATATAATTTAGGTTAACTTTATTGGTATCTGAGCTGTTTGCTCTCTCACAGTCCCACTAATTATCTCACCTCCTGAGTCTCGGGCCACGGCGGGAGGCGCTCTCTCCACTTCCTAAGAAAGGGTACAGCTGGGTCCCCCTACATATATGCAAAGCCTTTTCAAGGTCCAAATCATGGAAGAAATCGCGTCGATCACGAAACAAAAATTTCGTCACTTTCGGCGTTAATGAGTTAGCCTGACTCTAGTCCTAGGGGAAATATTGAATCTGTCAACAGCGAGATGCACTACACTCCGTTCAATAACTTGTTCAGGGCTTGAAATGCCCTAGGACTTTCCTTGAGGCCTAAGGGCATAAATTTGTACTGTAATGACGTTGAAAAAGTAGTCATGTGTACGTCCTTGGGATCAATCGTGACTTGTAGAGTTATAGCTAAAAAAGGTAAAAAACAAGTGGGAAAGTGAACATCTGCAGAGCGTGGCGAGACTGAGACAGCAGAAATCTGCATGTCTGCCGCTGGCTCATTTATGCCACCTATGCTTGTCTTTCCTCGTGCCAATGTGAATCCAGAATTATTGAAAAATAAGTATCCAAGGTCTTGGGCAGAGTTCCATAAATCAGGATGGGTGCAAGAGGATATTTTCACAAGATGGTTTAAGAAGTTTATTCAGTTTTCCAAAGCTTCACTTAACAATCCAGTCCTGCTGTTGCTTGATGGACATGCCACCTATGTAAAAAACTTTTTAGTCATCGAGTTAGCAGCAGCTCATGGAGTTACTATTGTGTGCTTTCCATCGCACACTACTCACAGACTGCAACCCTTGGATGTTGGATTCATGAGGCCGTTAAGCATGTATTACACAAAAGCAATTTACAACTTACAGAAGAGAGAAACTGTCAAACTAAAGCATTTTTTGACTTGGTGAGCACTGCATTTGCAAAAGCAGAAACTGCTTTAAATTCTTTTAAAAAATGTGGCATTTCTCCACTTGACAAAAAAGTTTTTACCGAACAAGATTATGCCAAATCAAGAAATGCTCCATTAGAATCCATTGATAAAAGTAAGTTTAATAGTTTGATAGTTATTCAAGTATTTTGCATTCATTTGCATTCATTGTTTTTCATTAAATGTTTTTTGAATGTTTTGGATGAAAAGATTGTGCAATATGAACATGTATTAAAAGATATAATCTCCAGCACACAAAATCTTAATGATAATTCTTGCGAGGCTCCTTCCACATTTTGTGAAAATAGTAGCAATCTAGAAGAAGAAACGGTTACAATACCAGCATCAACATTGAAAAGGATGCATGATTCTATGAAAAACCTCATTGATGAAACTGTAAGTATTTTAATAAAAGTAAGGATTTTAATCCAGCTTTATCACATTAAATTTAATCAAACACCTTTTTTATTTACAGAGTCAATACTTGACAAAAAAAAGTGGTAGTGCTCGAAAGCTTGACACGCCTTCAGAGAACGTAATACTTGCTCCTAATAATAATATGCCTCCAGTATTATCTAGTATTAGCAAGGAAATATTGCAAAAAGAGGCAAACCTAGAATTATTACAGATTTTAATTATCAGTTTCACCTTAGTGAACTGAAACAGAGAGCGGTGAAGAAAAAAGCAGTCACAGGAGAGAATCAGGAGAAAAAAAGCCATTATGTGATATTAGTAATGTAAAAAAAACTAAATTAGAAGCCTCTCAAGCTTACGTAGAACCTAATTTAAATTATAAATTTGATAATCAAATTGATAATCAATTTAGACACTTTGAAGTATTTGAGAATGGAAATGTTCATCCTGACATATTAAATTGTTAACTATTATATTAACTATTATATTAATTATACTACGAGCCTCTTCCTCGAGATCACAGGAGTAACACGCTTTGCGTGTCGATGTCACCACATACGATCAAAGTGATTACTTTATTTTTTCTTTGCTCAGCGGCCTGCTGTGGCGTGCGGGGCGGTGGCTGAATCTACATTCACCTTTTTGTGTCGCTAAAGTCCACACGTTCACGGAGACAAATCAGGAAAGTTTTAGCAAGATGGGGAAAAGAAAGTACGCAGCAGTGGCAACGATTTGGAGGAAATATTGAGAGCTGCAAAATCTCGCTCAGCTGCTGCTAAGCAGCTAATAAAAGAAGCTCCAAAAAGTTACGATAAAGAGAGTTCAAAAAACTCGAATCACCCGCTTCGAATTTCGTCGAGGATTCGGAAGTACCAAGACACGAAATCCCAGGGCGGGCAATCGAATCGACAGCAGTATCCGAAACAACAGCATTCATATCAGCAGAGCTACAACAACAAGGTACGGAACCAGCGGAGGAACAAGTTCTAGACGATGTAAGTCGATTGGCAAGTCACCTCAAACATTTTTTTAATAATTGAGGGCGTTTAACCTCAGATGCTATCGTACTTCAGTGGGTACAGGGTTTTGAGTTGCCATTTGATGAACTGCCTTAACAGAAAAATCCTCCTAAACAAACATTTTTCTCTAGTACAGAAAATAATTTTATTGTAAAGCACATTACTGCGGTAGCCGCCCGTTTCTCCGATCCCGTTATTCCGACGGCCATTTTTCCGATTATGTCAAATTTCCGATTTTACATTATTCCGATTCCGTTTTTCCGACTACCTATTTTCCGATTGTATAAAATTTCAAACATAATAATTCAAATATCGCCGAAGCAATAATATTATGGTTTGACTATCGCTAGCTGCTGCGAAGGCCGACAAAGAGACACTTCGTTAGTCTCTCATCTACGTTCACCTATTTAGCCTAGCAATGGAGCTTCAAGTCGTAAATAATAAATTAATTGTTCGCGGGTATCAATTTTACCATTCAAAAATTATTGGGGAAAAACGTCACTGGGAGTGCATAAAATTGCGTAATGACAAGACGTGTACCTCAAGAGCGACAACGAATAACCCAGGCCCCGGAGAACAGCTTGTTCTCTTGAAAGAGAAGAAGCACACGCATCCCCCGAATTTCAACGACTGCGAAGCTGAAAAAGTGAAGTCCAGTTTAAAAAGAAAAGCTACGGAACACCCAGAGCAACCTCCGGCCCAGTTACTGCGTACAGAACTTTCTTCAGTGCCCGAAGGCGTGCTCAGTCATCTCCCTTTGAGAGAAAATTTAAAAAAAATTATACGCAGAACAAGACGGAAAGATTTACCACCAAACCCAAAAACATTAAATGAATTTGACACTCTTCCGGATCGATACCAAAGAACTCTATCGGATGAAAAATTTTTAATTTTTGATTCTGGTCAGTCGGAAGAGAGTAGAGTTCTAGTATTTGCCACGCGTAAAAATTTAGAAATTCTAGCCCGGAGTGAAGTTTGGTTTTTGGACGGTACTTTTAAAGTAAGTTCCTCTCTTGAATACA